>NW_025780323.1:0-50691 GCF_021130785.1 Homalodisca vitripennis | reverse complement strand
AAAAATTTTGGGGGAATTCTATTTGATGAAAAAAATTTACGTTTGAACCACACATTCTAGATTTACACTCCAAATTACGATCACAAATAAGAAAATTTTACTTTTTGAGAAATTTTTGTAACGAACAATTATTAAGAACACTATATTTTGCCCTTATTAATTCAAGATTACAATACGCCTTGCCATGTTGGGGTGGAACATACAAAACTTTAATTGGCAAGTTAAGAATAACTCAAAATTATTTCTTACGTATAATCTTAAAAAAAAAACTAAAATAACACATTCCTTTCCGTTATACCAACATTTAAAAATTCTACCCATTCAGCACCTATTCATTTTTAAAGTCTTGAGATTGTTTTTTATTAGAAGCGGAAATAGAGAAAATATTATGCCTAACCACCCAACATAGTACAAGAAGTTTTGTAAATAATTGTTTCAAACTGCCTAAAGTTAATAAAGCTATTTTTCCGACATTCATTTCAATATTTGGGACCCAAATATTTTAATAAACTACCATTACAAGTCAAGAGAGTTACGAAAAACCTCAATCTTTATTTGTAAGCAAACAATCACTTGGCTTTCTTCTCAGCGGGATTGTAGAATTACTTTAACAATGTATTAGTTTAAATATAGTGTTCATTTTCACAATATAAAAAATAATATGTATGTGTGAGTATATGTGTGTGTGTATGCGTAAGTATATATGTGGATGTATATGTATGCATGTATGTGGCCTATTTAATGCATAATTTTTGTCATTTTTAGTTACTTTATCTCTTTATATTATTTAAAAAATCATTTATACTATTTATTTTCACTAATATGTAGGTATTTATGTGTACGTATATATATATGTATATATATATATATATAATATATATATATAATGTTATATATATATATATATATATATATAATATATATATATATATATATATATAATATATATATATATATATATATATATATATATATATATATATATATATGTGTGTGTGGTGTGGTGTGTGTGTGTGTATGTGTATGTGTGTATGTGTGTGTGTGTATATTTAGAAACCCTCAGATGTTGCGGTTGGCGAAAATTACTAAGTAAAAGTATTATAATGCTAGACTCTGTTTTTTCACATGTAAAAACTATATTTTTTTATTTTTACAACTGGCCACACTACTGGTTTAAAGTGGCCAGTATATTTCTTGCATTTTTCATGCATGTATTTATGTAATAATTTTATGGGAAATAAAATTCATTTATTCATTTATTCAGTTATATTGTACGAGATCACGAGAGCTCAGTATTATCATCAAACCCTTGACAGAGAAAATTTACATAGAGATCAGCGGAGCATTGAACCTGCAGCGCGGCTTGTAAACACATGTTACAGGCGAACCCATACTTACATTTAGGGAGCTTTGGGCCCATCCCAAAGTTATATTTGTACGAGATCACGAGAGCTCAGTATTTATCGTCAAACCCTTAACAGAGAACATTTACATAGATATCCAGCGGAGCATTGACCTGCAGCCGGGCTTGTAAACACATGTTAAAAGTTAACCCTTACTTACATTCAGGGAGCTATAGGCCCTTACAATCCCAATGCTTTAACATACGCGATCACAAGAGATTGAGTGTTATCGTAGAACCCTTAACTGCGAATATTTAACATAGATATCAGCAGAGGCATTAAACCTGCGGCCGGGCTTGTAAAATACATGTTTACAATACAACCCTTACTTACATTCAGCGAGCTTTAAGACCTTTAAAAACCCCATGTTATCTCGTGCGGAATCACAAGATCTAAGTGTTATCGTAAAAACATTTAACGGTGAACATTTACATAGAGATCAGCGGACCATCAACCTGCAGCCGGGCTTGTAAACACATAAATACAGGCCACCACCCGTTACTTAAATTCAGGGAGCGCTTTTGATCCCAATGTTATCTCGTACTGAATCACAAGATCTGAGTGTTATCGTAAAACCCTTAACGGTGTCGACAGAGGTCAACTTTGTAGACTTTTAAATTGATTTTAGTATTATTGATATTCCCAGAAATAACATGGCAAAGCAATATGTCTACTATTTATATATTTTTTACTATTTCTACTCTATCATCTTTAATTCCATCACCGTATATCTAATCAACCGAATAATTAGTTTTTGTGGTTAAATCTTACAGCAGCGCTATCTATGAATTTGAGATTTATTTAACTTAGTATCAGAGCATAAATCAGTACTATTCTGGTGCAACTATAAGGTATAAAAATTATAATCCAATATGTATCATGAGATAATCATTTCGGGGATAAACCCATCATCTGGCATCTTTAGTACACCTTTTCTTAAAACATTCACATTTCTTCAACATGAACATGTAGTAATCTTTAAATAAAAACTCTTCACTTTCGTGGCGTAAAACAATTATAAAAAAGCATTATTAAAATAAAAGTTAAAAATTTAAATTTAAATTGACCTAACCTAAACTCAACCGTACACGGTAAAACTCTCACAATCCACAAATTAGACGAAATACATTGGATTACGGCAAGGCGGTAAGTGAAGCATTTTATTGTTATCATGTAATCCGGGAGCTACATTATCAAGGAAAAAAGGTAGCACTGAGAAGGTATGATTTTAAGAATTACTTTTGGAGACATGTTATTCATTTGCTTAAGTATTCGTAACCCTTTTTTCAGGAAACCCTGATTTGATAGGACTGTCTCCAACAAAACTTAATACTAACAAAAAAATGTGTGAATATCACTTTCGAAAAGAAGACATTCTTCCGAGTGGCAGACTAATTCAAGGAGCCATACCCATTTGTTTTGAACCAGCAGAAAGAACCAGCAAGTAGCAACTACGTCGGCAGATGTGATGACGTCTCCCCTAGCATTAGCAGTCGAGCCATACTCACCAATGAGATATGGGATAAGATCTGCCGTAGAATAGGTTTTCCTGCAGTCACCACGTCTTCAGCAACATTTTCAGTACAACAATCACCAGCCGTCGGACATTGGATTCAAACCGCGTCATCTTTACATCGCAGCAATTTTATAAAAGCCAAAAGATCGTTATTTGGAACTAATGTTTAAGACAACTCTTGAGCGTAAATTGAAATTCTAAGGATATAGACTTGGCTAAAATAAAGTGTTTGCACTGTATGACGCATCCCATTTATTAAAATCACACTGCGCAAAAATCTGTTAACGCATGATTTTAGTCTTCGAGAAAAGGTTATTACGTATCTTTTAGTGACATTAGAACACTCTATAAAAAGAGTGCAAAAGTACAACGACGAGATCAGCTTATCAACTTACGCAAGCATAGATATTGCCAATCAATTTTGAAAAATGGTCTAATGTCACTTGCTGCTTAAGTTTTTCAGCCATGCAACAAGCGCCGCTATCAAAACCGCTGTTAAAACCCAGCAAATAAACAGCAAAACGGGTTCAGATAACCGCTGAATTCTTAGAAAAAATTAACTCTATTTACGATGCCATGAACAGGAAAACAACTAAAAACAGTTAAATCCCTGACCGATGTGGATTAAGCAAAACTGACAGTCACACAAGAAACTTATTAATGGATGGGTTGAAATTGTTTAAGGATTTGCGAAAATTAAATGCCAAATATCCAGAACCCACCATGCTTTCAAAGGATTCAGACTAACAATAAATGCAATGCTACAAATATTTGAGCCATGAAGGAGATGTCGATATTTGTGAGCATCAAAACTAAACCAAGATCCAATTGAAAACTTGTTCTCCTATATTCGTATCAAAAGGGTGGGTTCAATAGAAATCCAACAGTAAGAGTGTTTAGGGGAAGCTTGCGGATCGCTATATTGAATCAGTTGATGGAACCTCCAAGGTGGACATCGTATGATCCCGATATGGACGACATACTCCTATATACCTTATTACTCTGTGCCTTAACGGTGAATATTTACATATAGATCAGCAGGGCATCGACCCTGCAACCCGGCTTGTAAACACATGTTACAGGCCACCCGTTACTTAAATTCAGGGAGATATAGGCCTTAGATCCCAATGTTATCTCGTACGTTATCATAATACCTCAGTGTTTATCGTAATATCCTTAACAGGCAAACTTTTACATAATAGATCAGCAGAGCATCGTCCTGAGCCCAGCTTATAAACACACGTTACAAGCCCAACACTTCTTATATTCAGGGAGCTTTAGGCCCTTATATCCCAATGTTTATCTCGTACGGGATCACGAGAGCTCAGTGTTTATCTTAAAAATCCATTAACGGTAAAAATGTATGTGGGGACCAGTAGAGCATTGGCCTTCAGCAAGGCATGTACATACATGTTACAGGCTAACAATTACTTATATTCAGAGAGCTTTAGGCCTTAGATCCCAATGCTATCTCGTACGGGATCACGAGAGCTCAGTGTTATCTTAAAATCCTTAACGGTAAAAATTTATGTGGGGATCAGTAGAGCATTGGCCTTCAGCAAGGCTTGTAAATACATGTTACAAGTCAACCATTCTTATATTCACGGAGCTTTAGGCCTTAGATCTTAATGTTATCTCGTACGGGATCACTAGAGCTAAGTGATATCGTAAACCCCTTAACGGAGAGCATTTACATAGAGATCGGCGGAGCATTGTCCTTCAGAAAGGCTTGTAAACACATGTTACAGGCCACCCGTTACTTAAATTCAGGGAGCTTTAGGCCTTAGATCCCAATGTTATCTCGTACGTTATTATAATACCTCAGTGTTATCGTAATATCCTTAACAGGCAACATTTTACATAATAGATCAGCAGAGCATCGTCCTGCAGCCCAGCTTGTAAACACACGGTCCCAAGCCAACACTTCTTATATTAAGGGGAGCTTTAGGCCTTAGATCCCAATGTTATCTCGTACGGGATCACGAGAGCTCAGTGTTATCTTAAAATCCTTAACGGTAAAGATTTAGTGGGGATCAGTAGAGCATTGACCTTCAGCAAGGCTTGTAAACACATGTTACAGGATCGCACTTACTTACATCCAGGGAGCCTTAGGCCTTGTATCCAAATGTTATCTAGAACGGGATCACGAGAGTTTAATGTTATCGTAAAACACTTATTGGTGAACATTTACATAGAGATCAGCAGAGCATTGTCCTTCAGAAAGGCTTGTAAACACATGTTTTAGGCTAAACCTTACTTATAGTTAGGGAGCTTTAGGCCTTAGATCCCAATGTTATCTAGAACGAGATCACGAGGGATCAGTGTTATCTTAAAATCCTTAACTGTAAAAATTTATGTAGAGATCAGTAAAGCATTGACCTTCAGCAAGGCTTTTAAAACACATGTTACAGCCCAATCTTCACTTACATCTAGGGAGCTTTAGGCCTTGGATCCAAATGTTGTCTAGAACGACATCACGAGAGATCAGTGTTATCGTAAAAACCCTTATTGGTGAACATTTACATAGTGATCGGCAGAGCATTGAACTTCAACAAGGCTTGTAAAAACATGTCACACAGCAGGCTAACCCTTACTTATATTCAGAGAGCTTTAGGCCTGAGATCCCAATGTTAACTAGAACGAGATCACGAGAGATCAGTGTTATCGTAAAACCCTTATCGGTGAACATTTACATAAAGATCAGCAGAGCATCGTACTGTAGCTGAGCTTGTAAACACATGTTACAGGATAACACTTACTTACATTCAGGGAGCTTTAAGTCTTAGATCCCAATGTTGTTCTAGAACGAGATCACGAGAGATCAATGTTATCGTAAAACCCTTATTGGTGAACATTTACATAGAGATTGGCAGATCATTGTCCTTCAGAAAGGCTTGTAAACACATGTTTCAGGCTATACCCTTACTTATATTTAGGGAGCTTTAGGCCTGAGATCCCAATGTTATCTAGAACGAGATCACGAGAGATCAGTGTTATCGTAAAACCCTTATCGGTGAACATTTACATAAAGATCAGCAGAGCATCGTACTGTAGCTGGGCTTGTAAACACATGTTACAGGATAACACTTACTTATATTCAGAGAGCTTTAGGCCTTAGATCCCAATGTTATCTCGTACGGGATCACGAGAGCTCAGTGTTATCTTAAAATCCTTAACGGTAAAAAATTTATGTGGGGATCAGTAGAGCATTGGCCTTCAGCAAGGCTTGTAAATACATGTTACAAGTCAACCATTCTTATATTCACGGAGCTTTAGGCCTTAGATCTTAATGTTATCTCGTACGGGATCACTAGAGCTAAGTGATATCGTAAAACCCTTAACGGAGAGCATTTCCATAGAGATCGGCGGAGCATTGTCCTTCAGAAAGGCTTGTAAACACATGTTTCAGGCTATACCTTACTTATATTTAGGGAGCTTTAGGCCTTAGATCCCAATGTTATCTAGAACGAGATCACGAGAGATCAGTGTTATCTTAAAATCCTTAATGGTAAAAAGTGTTATGTGGGGATCAGTAGAGCATTGGCCTTCAGCAAGGCTTGTAAATACATGTTACAAGTCAACCCTTCTTATATTTCTGGGAGCTTTAGGCCTTAGATCCCAATGTTATCTCGTACGGGATCACTAGAGCTAAGTGATATCGTAAAAACCCTTAACGGAGAGCATTTACATAGAGATCGGCGGAGCATTGTCCTTCAGAAAGGCTTGTAAACACATGTTACAGGCCACCCGTTACTTAAATTCAGGGAGCTTTAGGCCTTAGATCCCAATGTTATCTCGTACGTTATTATAATACCTCAGTGTTTATCGTAATATCCTTAAACAGGCAACATTTACATAATAGATCAGCAGAGCATCGTCCTGCAGCCAGCTTGTAAACACACGGTCCAAGCCAACACTTCTTATATTCAGGGAGCTTTAGGCCTTAGATCCCAATGTTATCTCGTACGGGATCACGAGAGCTCAGTGTTATCTTAAAAATCCTTAACGGTAAAGATTTAGTGGGGATCAGTAGAGCATTGACCTTCAGCAAGGCTTGTAAACACATGTTACAGGATCGCACTTACTTACATCCAGGGAGCCTTAGGCCTTGTATTCAAATTGTTATCTAGAACGGGATCACGAGAGTTTAATGTTATCGTAAAACACTTATTGGTGAACATTTACATAGAGATCAGCAGAGCATTGTCCTTCAGAAAGGCTTGTAAACACATGTTTTAGGCTAAACCTTACTTATAGTTAGGGAGCTTTAGGCCTTAGATCCCAATGTTTATCTAGAACGAGATCACGAGGGATCAGTGTTATCTTAAAATCCTTAACTGTAAAAAATTTATGTAGAGATCAGTAAAGCTTTGACCTTCAGCAAGGCTTTTAAACACATGTTACAGCCCAATCTTCACTTACATCTAGGGAGCTTTAGGCCTTGGATCCAAATGTTGTCTAGAACGACATCACGAGAGATCAGTGTTATCGTAAAACCCTTATTGGTGAACATTTACATAGTGATCGGCAGAGCATTGACCTTCAACAAGGCTTGTAAAAACATGTCACAAGCTAACCCTTACTTATATTCAGAGAGCTTTAGGCCTGAGATCCCAATGTTATCTAGAACGAGATCACGAGAGATCAGTGTTATCGTAAAACCCTTATCGGTGAACATTTACATAAAGATCAGCAGAGCATCGTACTGTAGCTGGGCTTGTAAACACATGTTACAGGATAACACTTACTTACATTCAGGGAGCTTTAGGTCTTAGATCCCAATGTTGTCTAGAACGAGATCACGAGAGATCAATGTTATCGTAAAACCCTTATTGGTGAACATTTACATAGAGATTGGCAGATCATTGTCCTTCAGAAAGGCTTGTAAACACATGTTTCAGGCTATACCTTACTTATATTTAGGGAGCTTTAGGCCTGAGATCCCAATGTTATCTAGAACGAGATCACGAGAGATCAGTGTTATCGTAAAACCCTTATCGGTGAACATTTACATAAAGATCAGCGGAGCATTGTCCTTCAGAAAGGCTTGTAAACACATGGTTTCATGCTATACCTTACTTATATTTAGGGAGCTTTAGGCCTTAGATCCCAATGTTATCTAGAACGAGATCACGAGAGATCAGTGTTATCTTAAAATCCTTAATGGTAAAAAGTTATGTGGGGATCAGTAGAGCATTGGCCTTCAGCATGGCTTGTAAATACATGTTACAAGTCAACCCTTCTTATATTCTGGGAGCTTTAGGCCTTAGATCCCAATGTTATCTCGTACGGGATCACTAGAGCTAAGTGATATCGTAAAACCCTTAACGGAGAGCATTTACATAGAGATCGGCGGAGCATTGTCCTTCAGAAAGGCTTGTAAACACATGTTACAGGGCCACAACCCCGTTACTTAAAATTCAGGGAGCTTTAGGCCTTAGATCCCAATGTTATCTCGTATTTTATTATAATACCTCAGTGTTATCGTAATATCCTTAACAGGCAACATTTACATAATAGATCAGCAGAGCATCGTCCTGGAGCCCAGCTTGTAAACACACGGTCCAAGCCAACACTTCTTATATTCAGGGAGCTTTAGGCCTTAGATCCCAATGTTATCTCGTACGGGATCACGAGAGCTCAGTGTTATCTTTAAATCCTTAACGGTAAAGATTTAGTGGGGATCGGTAGAGCATTGACCTTCAGCAAGGCTTGTAAAACACATGTTACAGGATCGCACTTACTTACATTCAGGGAGCTTTAGGTCTTAGATCCCAATGTTGTCTAGAACGAGATCACGAGAGATCAATGTTATCGTAAAACCCTTATTGGTGAAGATTTACATAGAGATTGGCAGATCATTGTCCTTCAGAAAGGCTTGTAAACACATGTTTCAGGCTATACCTTACTTATATTTTAGGGAGCTTTAGGCCTGAGATCCCAATGTTATCTAGAACGAACGGATCACGAGGGATTCAGTGTTATCGTAAAACCCTTATCGGTGAACATTTACATAAAGATCAGCAGAGCATCGTACTGTAGCTGGGCTTGTAAAACACATGTTACAGGATAACACTTACTTACATTCAGGGAGCTTTAGGTCTTATATCCCAATGTTATCTCGTACGGGATCATGAGAGCTCAGTGTTATCTTAAAGTCCTTAACGGTAAAAAATTTATGTAGAGATCAGTAGAGCATTGACCTTCAGCAAGGCTTGTAAACACATGTTACAGCCCACCCCTTACTTACATTCAGGGAGCTTTAGGCCTTAGATCCAAATGTTATCTCGTACGGGATCACTAGAGGTCAGTGATATCGTAAAACCCCCTTAACGGGGAGCATTTACATAGAAATCAGCGGAGCATCGACCTGCAGCTGGGCTTGTAAACACGATAGCTACAGTTCTTGTCTCTGATCGGCGAGAAGGCGTAGCATGGTGTATAACCGTATTGTGGAATGTTGCTTTAAAACCTTTATTCTTATCTTTTTAGTAAATAATGCTATTAAAAATTGTATAAAACATATTCGATATTCATTGTAATTGCTTAAAATGAAATGTTTGGTTAATATGCTTTTGGTTTTGTTAGCTAAACTTAAAAAAACCAAAATTCAGAAACATAAAGAATCTTTAATAATTTATTTTACTGCTATGGTATTTAAATATTGAAATTATATGTTCAATTAATCTGTATAATAACTTTATTATACTACTTTAATTTAAACTAATATTTAACCTAGTTAATTTAGAATCCTAGCATGTGATATTGTAAAAATTTATTAATTGAATAAATTTCTTCCAGTTTGACCTTAGTGCTCTTTGTTAGTAAACATTTTGTAAAATGAGTACATACTTATATTTTCCTTGCAGTGTACACCTACTATATTTGCACACTTCTAGTATTGAAGAGACAAGGAAAGTAGATACGTACAGGATCTGCTCAATAATTATCGGAAACCGGTTTAAAAAAAATCAGAATTTATTGCATTGTACTAGATAATCTTCAAAATGCATTCCTCCTGCATCAAATACACTTAGTACGGCTCCTACGCCACTCGATTAAAATGCACTGGAATTTGAAAATTCCTGAATACTGTTGAGAACCTTAGTCTTCGCCTCTTGAACCACCTCGATGACATCGAGCAGATGTCCTTTGAGATCCCTTTCCCATTCGCGGAAACGATGAAAAAGTCCGGATAACCCACAATTAACGTTTCCACGTTTGTGATAACGGTTTCGAGAAAATTTGCATATTCTTGGAATCAGTCTAAATTTCTTGCGATGTTTTGTATAGAAGACTATCGGTATCAGTCTCGCGCTCGCCTTCCTCATAGCGGTTCTATGTGTCAATGATGAGGAAGGCTCCAACTTATAGCCGATATCCTCACTAATAAGAGCGATGGCTTTAAAGCTTGTAAGAGTCAAAAATATTTTCACTTTGGCCGACTGAGCAACGGTTCTAAAGATAGTCGGACGTCTGATGCGGTAATCGCATTCGGCAAGCTCCCGGCATTCCTTAAACATTTTGGGCCACTCATAAACCTCTTGTGTGGATTTAAGGAATCAGCCCTATAAGCCTTTTTAATAAGTTCAATGGCCTCCTAAGTTTAGAGCTCCTAAGTCCTAGTAATCACAGAGCAGTGCTGCTCAAAGGTCCGCTCCATGCTGGCGTAGTAACACTATAAGAAAATCACACGTCCACAGTCTACTGAATTAAAGTGCACCTGAGTGGGTGGGACCCCTCTACCCATGCCGACTGGTCGGACCACTTCCCCCTTGCCACTCCGTTGAGGATACGGCGAACCAGTCTGAATAATTGAACACATACTTCAACAGATCCTGTATATGAAAATAAATTTCTCCTACATTGATCTTAGTGCTGTGTATTAGTAAACAGTCATATAGTAAGTAACATACTTACTACATTTTCCTTGCAATGTACAACTATATTCGTAAACTTCTAGTATTAAAGACACAATTAAGGTATAGACGTATATAATCATATATACAGTATATCATATATACGTAAATACACATAAATAAATATACATATATATGATTTACGATCGAAGGTGGTTTTTGTTGGTATGCAATTTCTTGATTAGAGCAGGAGGCAAACTCTACAATAATACTGTAAATATCGTAGAGAGAAAATGAATTTAAACAGACGGAATTTGATTCTTTATAATCAGATTAGTATACCAAGACAAATGTGTCTCTGAAAAAATATCAAACACTATACCATTCATTACCTCTAATAAAAAGCTAATGACTCAAAAGGAAAGTAAAGATGAAAGTTTTAGGTCTTGCGCATGACATGACTTATTAAATTGTGCAAGATTCTCTTTACAGAAAAACAATTGACAAAATTTTCAAAAAGCTGTCCGTGGGTATTGTACCATATTTTATAATTAAAATGTTTGGCGGCACGCTAAATAACTGTAGGGGACGCTTCCTTTTTACGTCGACAGATACATACTTCCGGTATAATATCCGTTACGCAAATTGGATTCTCTCGGCTATGAAAAAAGTTAATTAAAAAATGACACTATTTAAGACTAAGTGTGTGTATATATTATTCCACGGCTCTAAACCAAGGAAACTGGAAAAGACTGTAACCGTGCTCGGAAAGCAAGGATATGCATTGTTTACACCTTCTTTAGAAGGAATTATGCTAAGTCGTAAAGATAAACCCGTAAGCCTGACCGAGCGAAGCGAGCTGGAATATTATTGTTAAGCAGAATAACGTGTCCATTTATTAAACTGACAATCCAATTATTAGAAAAGAGATAATTTGAATGGTGGTTCTATTCAAACATACAGGATTATGTTGACAGTTTACCCAAATTAATAACAATATTTTATAAGGTTTTTAAATATTTTAAGGGAAATTTGTTTAAGCGGCACGATGATGAATGAAAGAGTATACGATGAAATGATAAGTTGTAAGTTTTATCTGTTTGTTTACTTCTTTTTGTTTACGTGAATCTCTCAATTTACGTTTGGAGGTTTTATGGAGTGAAATGTCTTTTGAAACTCACATTTTTGTGATGCCCCTTACTGTCAGATACTGTTACATAATCTTAATAAGACATAAAAATCTTTAGGTTTACGATTTCTGTAGTCTTGTATGTTCTACACATTAATTTAATAATTTTAAAATTTCTTATAAATCAGTATTCAAATATTACACACATTGTAAACCAAGTATTAATTATTATTGTATATTTTTAGTGTTATATGTTTGATTTTATCCTAAATGTGCAAACTTATCCTAGAAGTATTTTTCTCTTGTATTGGTAGGCAACCCTGAGACTTAGTTGCAAATAATTCTCCACATTTTTCGTATAATAATTTGATTTTTCCAGTACAAACGAGTAGTTTGTTAGAAAAAATAAATTAATCTAAAGTGGTCTTCCATTATTAGTTGGATTAAATAAATATTTTAATACTCTATAGAGTGGTAAGCTACATTTATATTAGTTTTCGTTATAAATTTTTTTGTATATTCAAAATTAATTTAATATATGATTTCTTTTATTTGCATAAAAGATCCTAAGTAGAGTAACTATTTTATAATCTTGAAAATAGAGACTCTGATGTTGAAACGTTGCAATTTGTTCGTTTAGAAGTTATTTCATCGCCAAAATTATTTGATCTCTTCAGATAGATGTGGATTCCAGATTCCAGTAATCAAGTCTGTTAAATAGACATTGAGAAGAGGCATATATTACAGGTATGAGAGGGCTAACTATGCAATTAGAAAAAAACCACATATTTGATTACATTGAAAATTGATTTGCCAACCATATTTCCTTGTGTTCATGGAACAAAACAAACAAAGTACATGAAACGGTAAACAATCCTGAACATTTAATTAAATTTCCTGGCATTACGATCATATAGCTTTTTATACTGCACAAGATTCTAGAATTATATTGCACGACTATAACGTAAAAAATAATGATAACGCAGTTAACTTAAAACTCAAATTTAGCAGCCATATATACCCCAATAGATAATTAAGTAAAATTTGTACACTACCTAATTAAGTGTATTAATTATGTGTCGTGCACATGACTGAAAACTATTTCCCAACAATTTCATATTTTTGGTCCCATTATTATGACTTATTTAAAGAACCAAGATATGCAAGACTGGTATTCTGGAAGCATTAAAATTGGAAGGTTGTAAAGTAAACTTGGCCTATAACTAAGTATACTGTATATCTGGAAAAAGGTATACATTAACAGAATATAAAGAACGGCAATTTAAAAAACCAAAAAAACATTCTATTTATAAAAAAATAACATAAACAAGAACTTAGTTCGGTCGTTCTCAGACATTTAGTTGTAATAAAATAATAATTTAAAAAAGGATCTTTAAAGGTGAATTATACAATATTTTTGAAATGACGTGTATAGAAAATATAGTTATAACCTATTCAATAATATTTATTAATTAATTATAACTTGAGTCGGAACAAGCTCAGGCTTAATACTAATGGAAGTGCCTATCGTGTGTAGCTTGTTGTGACAACTGTTGATATACGTGCACGCTTACGTCCTGTAGTCACTATGAATTAATTTATAACTTGTGTCGAAACAAGCAGAGGCCCTAATAACAAAGTTTGGTGTAGGGCATAAGTAGGTGTTAATCCGGCCCTGCTTCACGGTGAAAGCTTCTCTAAGGCGCACATTTACCATGCTACGTAATACCTATACAGATATTATATAAACATTCTGCCTTTAACGAATTTCGTGTATTATTCGTAGCTTTAAGCATCGTATAGAAAATACAATAACCATTAGAAATAATTAATGTTCATTAATATTTAATAAATTAAACTTTTCTCTACATACAAGTCTTTAAAATAGCATACAATATAGAAAAAACAACATAAATATAATTATGCACAAGATATACTTTCAATTTATTTCTATATATTATATATTTTACATCTAACAGAACAGTAAGTAATTTAGGTACTTACATTTTATACCTAATAACTTGATACATAGAAAAGCATAGTTTTAGACAATAACTGATAAACAAAATTCCTTTTACTTCAGATATGAATTAAGTGCTGGTATAAAAACCAGCAATTTTAAGAAATAAAATGTAATAAATTATGTTTTTCAATGTTCACGGTCTCTAAATCTTTTTACTTTGATATTATTGTAGCCCCCAGAAAAACACTTATGTTTTAACTTGAATAACACATTTTTCACATTATTTTAAATATGAAGTAAACACCCCCTTATAATTCTACATTGTGAACAATTAACTCTACACCGAAAGAATATTTTAGTGTTAAAGGGGAAATACTCGTACATTGCCTGACAGTCAGTGATGGCAATGGGATCAGACGCACGGTACAATTTTGTGTGAGACCAATTTTGTGTGGGACCAAATTAATTGTTTAGAATATTATTTGTTATCAACGAGGTAAATAATTGAATACTGAGATAAAACGATTCATCCGTATATAATCCTGATTGAAGCTTTACCTCGTCTATTTCATGACTTGATGTGTGAAGTCCTTGCAACATGCTACATTGAATGTTTATCAAAATAAACATAGCTGTACAGTAGATCTGTAACTTTTGCATTCTTCATTCCATTGAAATGAAATGAAATATAAGTTTATTTCCACAATCTTCATATAGGTACAGAAATTACAAATGTGTTAGCAATTAATTATTAGTTAACAAAGAAATTATAAATTTATAAATATATATATTTTGCAAATTAGCCTACATTGGGCAAAGCAGCCTGTGCGTAGGCTAGAGACGCTATCTTTTACAGAAATTAATTTTAGTTTTTTTTAGCCGGGTATGGTTCAGTGGCAACGAAAGAGCAACAATAACAATAATAAATTTTAAATTAAACAATCCGACTCAAAAAATATATTTAATATACTTGAAGTAATTTTTACTTTAAAATGTAGGTGAATGAGAGGTGGTATCGTGGTGGGGGGGAAGGGGTGAGAGAAAGGACTAAGGTCAAGCCCGCCTGTATTCAGATAAGATTTGGGCCTCGGCTCCATCAAGGCCAATCTGTAGAAGGAATTAATTAACGGTTTTCTTAAAAATTTAAATTGAAGTTTATTCGAATAATTTGAAGTGACTGGAGGTTTTGGAAATGTTTCTGAACAATACAAGGGGAATACAAAAGGAATTTGTTTATTGAAAATGATTTAATTTAACCTTGTAACAGGTATATACCGACATTAACTGCGTGCCTGGGAATAAGGAATGCCGTGCTAATAAGAATGTGTTGTTTCTGGGAAAATGATGTTGTAATATTTATGAATATTAACCAAAAGATGCTTTATGTACAATTATCGCAAGGAAAGGAGTGAAGATTTATGAAAAATAATGTATCGTATGTTGTTTACGTTAAACTAGTGATAAACATAATAACAGACTTAAAGGCCGGGAACTGTTTCTGGAACAACACTGAATACAAACACTTGCGGCTACAAACAACATGAGAGGGTTAGTTAGTGAGACTTTTTACATGCAAAGATTTTGGGGAAGTGCATTTTGATAAACTCAAGCAAACATATGTTCCCTGATGGTAAGATTAAATATTATATGTAGAACCTGTTTATAAGACCAGGTACGTGTATTTCTTATTTATAATACCGTCGGGATGGTTACAGAGTATTGTAAACTCCCATTCACTGCACTACTGTACTGTAAATGTACTACAATAATGTCTTTCATCTGTAACCGTGACTAACTCCAGTATTGTCGCTTTGTTTCGATCTCGACTGTCATCTGAAAATGTTCCAGTATTCGCATTCCAGATAATATAATTGTTCACCGATGACAGAAGATTCGATGCCAAAAGCTTTGATCGTCGTCACCAAAACCACATTGCCTTCAGGAGGTTAGACAATGTGACAGGGTCGTGAGGCGTGTTGCTTGAAGGTTGAACTGTGACTTTCCTTTTATTACCTCTCTCCATAAGTGTGTGCTGATTTACTGAATACTTAACTTTGAGTGTGGAGTTTATGCAATGTAAAAAATCCTTAAACCATGCGACTAACATATTCCACAATGTGGTTGGAAGGTAAGTTCCACAAAATTTTTAAATGTAGCTTGTACACGCATAAGGATACATTCATGACGTCACTCAAGTATGTCCCCTCGTAAAGGGACAAGAGGGACTAGAGTGTGCCCTTGCGCGTGTGTGGGGGAGCCACTGGGTGACTGCGATGCGGTGAAGACGTCTGCCGGCATTGCACTCTACTAATAAAAAACTTAACTTTGATGTAGTACTTGACCTATATCCTTATTTAAGATTTTTTTATGACTACTTGCAGGACAACCCCTTGTCATGAAAACAAATTTTAGTAACTTCAAAAAGTATATTTATAGGTTTAGTACTGATGTACCAACTTTAAGTGCCTTACATTTAATCGTTCGGGAGTTACCAATCCATTGCGGAACTAGTCGACCTAGTCTTATTTGCATAGAGATGACAAACAATATGGTTATTATTCCTGAGATATACGTGCCACTGCACTCTTGCATGATTTGTTTATTTCAACTTAGATAGAAGTTATGAGTTATCATTATAATAATTATTATTAGTTAATCACCCGAGGAAAGCTATCAGACTGCAGATCTCAAAAACGTAATGTTACGATGTTTTCTATCATTCAACGATGGCAAATGTCAGAAAAAATCCTGTTTCGTTAATAATATATCTCGGATATGTTGAGGTTCTCATAAATATTTTTACTCCATACGTTGAGGAAAGCACAGTTTAACTGGGTGGCTACAATATGGACCTGATGTGTTTAGCAAAGTTCGTGTCTCAGTGTTTGTGTTTAAGTCTGGGAGTTGACCGGGCTGTGGTCCTTTGTATACAGAAAACATACTGTTCCTTCTAGAATCTACTATCAACTCTCTCTAAATTATTTCTCATTTTACAGAGTAAAAAAAAATTATAAAATATCAACATATTTTCCGTAAGCATGCAAAAAGAGGTAACACTTTTCTATAAAACATACTCGATGTATGGCAAATGTTAAGCAAAATGTTTGCAAGTAATGTAATATGACTAGAGTAATTCCAACTGATTGAATAAATATACATTTGTTATATTTATATGTAATAAGATTTCACAGACATTTTGCCATCACAATAATCATTACTGTAATAATTATAATATATACCACAATAATTTTACATATACATGCTGTTGGGCTAAACATTAATTTGGCGAAGTTCTGTCGTCACAGGAGTCATGATGAATTAATAACAAGCCAGTGATTTACTATCATCGCTAATTTGTACAATAATTGGGCACTTACCTGAGTACTGCGAGGCTTAGATTTAATTGTTGAAGTTCTGTCTTCAAAACATAGAATCAATAAAAGGCAAGTTAGGTACTTTAATGCCATCTCCTTTATCAAGTACAATAATTGATTGCTTGTGTAATGTTAGGCTTAGACTAATTAGCGAATTTATATCGCCACTAGAAATACTATAAATCACTACAAAGTCAGTGTAAGCTTATTACCCATCGCTAATTAGTACAATAATTGAGTATCTACCGGAGTGCCGTTAAGCTTACATTTAATTGGTAAAGTTCTGTCGTTCACAAGAGTTATATCGAATCAATAACAAGTTAGTGACTTTAATACCAATATCGTTACGTTTCATTTATAAAATAAAATTCATACATTTCATGTAAAATTTGTAAATGTATATAGTTATTTCATTAAGAATCTATTTGCTGTTGAAATATTCATTAACATTTTATAAACATTATTTCTTTATTCCTACACATAACATGCAAAAAATTGAATTTTAATAATTATAAAATATACATGAATTTTATTAAATAGTAGCGTTTTAATGATTACGTCACTAAAATTAGCAGATAGGTCAGATGACGGATTTCTTTAAAAAAAGTAAGTTCTTAAAAAGTACTAAGTTTAAAAAAGGATTGTTTACAACGAGTTCCGTGAAACGCATGAGCAGCACGAGCGACTGTAGGAGAGGTTAGCAGTAGGTATGTTATGTACTTATACTGCACTTCACTATACTCTTGTTCAGCGTCTAATAACTGACACTGTCACATACTTCACTCTATAGTGATACAACGCTAAGATCACGTCCTCCTCGCCTATATATTCCCTGAATGCATTACACTTAAGGTATATGGATTAGCGGTGAAACATAATGAAACACCCGTGTGGTTTGGCAGCCGGTCGGTGAACAAAGTCAGTCAGGAATCGAACTGCTCGCAACACAACGATCGCTTCACACTATTCGTGCACTGCACTATAATTATTGCATCTCTTCAGAAAGTTGTCGACGAGTCTGTGTCATAAAGGTTGGATCTATTTGATCTCAAAGTGTACCTCTCTATAGCTATATGTAATCTGGTTTAGTGGTTAATCATAAAATATGCTTTGAATTTATATTGCTATAAATGTACAGAGCGATAAAAATCTTAAAATCACTCTGTAACAGGGTTTTCTGGGGAACCAGGATATCTGGTTTAATCTTATGCATGACCGTTAGTTATAAGTTCAAGAATTAGTTGTATTTAACGATAACAGGGAGTATTCTACACCACGGCCCGCAGTCAATAGGGTTGTCTAAATTCTGATACAACAACTCTTCTTGCTTAACAGTTATGAAAAGTCACACTGTTTTTAACCTTTGTCTTTAATTGTGGACCTTCTCATTGTATATAGTCCCTAAAACGATCGTTGCGCTTACGGATAGGGATATTCAGGATGAGTAAGACTGAGAATGAAAGTCGGACAGCTGTCCTCTATCATGTTTATCTTGTCTGGAAAGTGGGGGAGGACAGCTTTCTTCTAGCCTCTCTTTTCAAAACGGGCAACGGCCTCTAGGCCTGTACACTAAGGGAGCACCGCCTACTCTATCATACTCCATGTGGTATCCTCCACAGCAGACTAGATCTATCGACCCAGGCTTGAATCACAAGAACTCGAAATTTGCGGTTAGTATTGTGCCTCTCCTCTATATCTCTAAAGTCGCCCATAATAAGTGTCATAAAAGCTTTTGCTGTACCCAGTTCTAACCGAAGGTAAAACAAGCCAGAAGAGGTTTTTTTCTAGGAAGGCATAATGTTATATAAACATGCCATGGTTGAATAACTTTTCAGGAATTTATAGCATGTCAGTGATTCCAGGTGACATTTCAAAGTCGAAGGGATATCCGGGTGGAGACAAGAAACAGTGTCCCTAGTGCTACTGGATGTAATTAATGAGTTTGTGAGTTTTAAGGTTCAAGACTTACAGCGCGGATCTGTGGGAAGGCTGGTTTTTAAACACATCTGGTCATCACTCAAACCAGAGAAGTAAACTCTTGGCCCTGCCTTGAGTCACACAACTAGCATAACTGGTAAACTCTCTGAGTATAACATTGATTTTGTAATAGCAATGACGCTACTGCACAGACGGTATCTATGGTGACGTGCTAGCCACATATGTGACGTCATAAGCCGCGGATTATTCAGTTACGTCTCCGACACTACTCTCCTGGATCTGTGGGAAAGCTGATTTTAACACATGTCGTCATTACTCGACAAGAGAAGTAGTAAACTCTGGGCCCTGCCTCGAGTCACACAACTAATATACCTGGTAAACTCTCTGAGTATAACATTGATGTGTAAAAGCAATGACGTCACTGCACGGACGGTATCTATGGTGACGTAATAGCCACATATGTGGCGTCATAAGCCGCAGAGTACTCAGTTACGTCTCCGACACGATTTTAACACTTCACTTTATCACACCTCGCTAAGTTTTTTAATCTCAACTCAGTATTAGCATAATGTTATGTACCTGTTATTTGGCGAATGAAAGAGATCATTTTTATTTTAAACAGATTAAAATAATATTTCAGTGTTAAAATTTTCCTACACTATTTTTTATTTACTGTAATTCGTATCTAAAATTATTAAACTCACCTAATCTTGTCCATAAAACATTGGTGTCCTGCAGTATTGAAATTGTTATTACAAATATTTAACTTTCTTTACAATGTTTCACTTCGACCACTTTCTTTTATTATTATTTTCTGAACTTTACATTAAAATATCCTTACATATATTGCATAGAGAAACACTAACTTACAAAAACTGTGATTAGTTAAATTTTGATAGTATCAGATAATTTAGAATTTATTCTAATCTTCGCTGTCCAGACCTCACTCACAAGGGTGACCGAGTAACACACACTAGTTAACACTTATGTATTTTGAACTAGCCGTGGAAGCGGTAGAAGAAGGGAGAGTGGTTTTGTTCCAGCAATACCAGAATTACATTTTGATTGGCATTGGTTTTATATCCTAACCAGTAGAACCACATAGTGGCGCAGCGTGGATTTTGTCTCGTAATAAATACTTAAAGCGAACACTAGATATGGTCACCTTTTACATCTGTAACTACAAGCTAGTTTTATTCTCACAACATTAGGAATATATTATTAGAGCAACAATAAAAGTATAATTACTAACAAATTTGTTGTATCAAACATATCTCTTCAGTTTAAACTAAAAAGATACGAGATTCGTTGCAGAGCTTAATAATGACTTGTTGACAGTCGAAAAACTAATATATCATTGGAAAAGTCTAACATTCCACTTTGAAGCCTTATACGGTTTATATAGGTATAATCCTAAAGGTGGTTTTAGACTTTAATTTGCTCTATATGTGATCATAGTATAGTAAGAATATTTTATATAAAAATAACTATTAAAAACTATCACGGGAATACGACTATCATATTGTCATATAGATATTAGTTTATGGATAGCTTGAAGAGCTTATGCCATACATAGATTATTAAAACCGTCATTCATGAATAAAAGTCAGTACAAGGCAGGAGTATGCTACACCACTTATTCGTTCATTCAACAAAGATAATTTCATTGTCGAGATTTCCTTCGGATAGTTATGTTATGTAAAGGCTCAAAAGTTAATTTACCAAATATTACATGTTAAAATTTTAAACGATTGATGTATTTTTGTTTAAAACTTTCTAGGTTCCATCTAGATGCACATAACACCAATGTTAAGGCTAACGCTCGGCCAAACCCTCGGGGGTGACATGCAGTGTTTACTTGTATATAAATAAGGCTTAATATAGAATTTCAAGTCCATCCAGGTTCCATATATTAGATGTTTTGCAAACGTATAGGCAGGTAGTTAGACGAAATAACTTTTTTTTCAGTTCATCAATAGGCTGCGCTTAAAATCATGTACCTCCAATATTAAAAACAAATTATTTTGTTTGCTTAAGAAACAAGGATAAAACAAGTATTTATAATTAGCAGTAATAAAAAAAGCAGTGGACACAAACCTCTAATAAAACATGAACATAAATCACAACTGTTCTCTGGGGATGTCGTTAGGGCTTGGGTATGATACAGTTCATTGTTAGTCTCAACTCCCTCGGTGGAAGCGATCAGAGAGTTCTCAGAATATTTCCTCTCACTATTAAGACGTTGTACATGAAGCATTAATTGTTGCAATTGAAACTCAATAAAATCAGTGGTTAAACACACATTTCAAGTACACTTAGGTTAACAAAACTCTTGTTTCTAATTCATATTCAGCCATGCGAATCAAAAGATTGACTAGTTTACTTAATTTCACAAGAGTCATTTCATAGTTGCATTTAGTAACTTTCATCTAGTATAGGAATTTATTTCTTGTAAACAATGTAATCAAGGGTATAGAGATTCTCATACAGCATTTCACATAACGTAGCATTGATTAACCTGAGATAAATATGATTAAAAAACATATAAATGCACATATTGTGTATTGCGAAAACGGTACAAATACAAATGTCACGCTGATTAACTTGTTTTAATTATTTTTTTCATATTAAGTTTACTAAAATATTTTCTTTAATTTAAGATATTTTTTAGTTACTATCTACATCCAACCATCGGTTTAAGTAGTAAATAATACAAAACTTAAGTAGGTGGAGTAAATTTAGATATATTTTATGTTGAATCCCCCGTTATATTTTCAATTAAAACCGTAATATGTAGCGCTTCCTATTAAATATTTCTTCTCACATATTTTTCAAACTTCTGTTGTAAAGTATACACAGATATTTGTAAATAGTTGTAATTACCAAGTAAGTTCGGTTGTGCATTCTGTTTTTAAAGCTATAGCGTGCCTTACACTTAGATAACATAATTTTAAAAAAAACGTATGTAATTCAGTGTTTCATTGTTTAACTTACTATTTTATACTTTGAGGATGAAATCGGATAGACGGTTTTTCCATGATACAATTATCTACTGTAGTACAATTTATATACTAATATTTGACTATTATTTATAAAGTTAAAATGAAATGAAGCTGCTGCACATTTAACAACGTATTTGAAAATAATCATGCAACTATAAAAATGTCATTATATATATATATATATATATATATATAAATATATATATATATATTTGAAAAGAATGAATTTTGGTTATGAGAACCGTGAAATAAGATTTTAGAGGCTCGATTAAGAAGGACCACTTTACACTAGGCAGTGAAGACGCCGAACACACTGATTTTAACAAGAGTTCACCAGGTTACACATAATGAGTTTATGAACAGTGCATATTCAAATAAAGTGCAGAAAATAAACAGTTACCTTTGTTTTTCATGAGGGGTAACCGTAGTCTGCTGTTTTTGAGGGCCAGGTTGTGATCAGGAAGTGTGGAAATAGGCTGCTGTCTTGTAGGCAGGCGTGAAGACGGAAGATGTCCTCCGAAGACCGCAAACGAATGTGGTCCAGTCCTGAAGAGCACGGTAGACGCGGGTGTCCGGGAACAGAGACGTTCAGGTAGAGATTTGCCAATCCAGAGCACTGACTTTAATGTTAATGTAAATGTGCAACTAATAGTGATAAAAACTAATATTTAAGTGAGAGAGTAACACATGGGGCGTAAAGTCACGTGTTGAGTAAGTATGGTCAGCAGTGGCTAGAGTGCTAAGTGCCCCAGGCGGGACTGAGAGTTTACTGAGCAAGCGTGCCGTTCGCTTGCAAGGTGGGCAACACGTAGCCTTGATAAGTCAACCGTTGTGATTGGTTGGTGAGTGTACAGTAAACAGCTGATTCGTGAAACAATGGTTCAATTGGTCTGTCACTGTACGTGAATATTTTAATCCAGTAAGGAATGGTATTGTAGGCACTAGGCCGTAGAAAGAGATATAGAATTAATGCAGTATATACTGTTTAGTAAAATAAAGGCAAAATATAGAGTATAAATTGCCCAAAAAATATATACATAATTATTGTTCAATAGAAGTAGCCTTTTCATATTACTCAATAAAAAACAAGTTATTTACGCAATAATGCTTAACATATATATATATAAGTAGATATGATATGGCGGTCCTAGCGCACTTTTGGGACAGTCAGAAAATCAATAGAAAATACTGTTTAAAGGACAATAAACGAATCTGTAACTCACGAATGAAAAATTACCCGAATCTATAGCTGTTTGCTTTTACTTTCTTGACCTGTCAAATCAATCTATTGATCTCATATCTGCTTCAAATCAACGAAAATTCTGTTGTAAAATATATTAAAATCTTAATGACAAATATTGGAAAAGTTAAAGAAAAAAATATTGAAAAAATAGTATTATAGAATTTAAATTACCTCCTACAAACCAATATAGTAATAAAAGTACTATTTTGTCCTATACCTATACTATTTTTTCAATAATTTTAAGTCTTAGTTTACAGATTTTTCTATAATAAATAGAAGAATCTATCACTGTTTCACCAGAAATTGTGCTGATTTCTGTCAAATTCTAGTAAAAAATCAATACTTTTTTAAATTATTAGTTAAGAAATTTTCCCTATTTAAATGGAGAGGAAAAAGGTATCATGTCCATACTGCAAAAAAGACATTTTTGAACACCATTATACCCGACATTATAATTCGAAAAATCATCTAAAAAACAAACAACTTTACGAAAGTTGAACTGAATTATTTGAGGAATTGGGCTAAAGAAAATCAAATTGTCGATCATGAAAAGATGTACAATATAGAAAAATTGCGTGAATTAAAGAAAAACTTTAAAGAAGATAAAAAAGATCTCAATCTATTTAATGAATGAAAAAATTCAATCTCAATCGCTGAAAAGTTGTCCATTAAAACAAACGATAATAAAACTAAGTCTGAAATGATCGAAGAAATTGATAAAACTCTTAACGAAAAACCTGAAAATATCATCGATTGTAGAAGTTTTATCCTCAATACACGGTCTTTTCAAGCAATACATTTTAACAAACTTGAACGACAATTCCATGTCAATTTACAAATATCTATCAATTATGAGGCCAGAAAATTAAAAAGTATTAATAGAAAAAATTTCAAGGACACTGTGAAAAATAGTAAAGGATATCTCTCTTTGGAATGTGAATATGAAAGAACTTTAGTAAACGGTGAACCACAAATTTGCCCAATGTATTTTACTATAAAATCAGACGAAATATTTGACGTAAACGACTTTATTACTAAGCAATTTAATAAATTAACACATCGAGAAACAGACAAATCATCCAAATAGAGGTTCTGGAATGGACATTTAAAAGTTGTAAACAATTAGTTTTGAGCCTTAATTAAACACGAATTTATGAACGCAGGATCATATATCGATTTGCCAAAGAAAATCAAAGATAAGAAAGCTTGTATAAATATATCAGAAATAAAGATGATTATTGCTTTATTTATTCTATCCGATGTGCTATTGAAAAAACCCGAAAGAGACTGCGAAAGATCAAAACAATATGAAAAATTTGTAAATGACGAGATATTTTTTCAGGTTTCGAGTATCGAATGTCCTTCTTAAAAGATATAACAATTATTTGAAAAACGAAGTCACAATTCTAAGTACAAATATCCAAAAATGTCTATAAATATCTACAGTTATGATGAGAAAAACTCAATATTGTTCCATTACAAATTTCTGAAAAATACGACGCTGAGTTAAACATTGACTTATTGTATGTGTTTAAACAAGAAGACAAATCTCATTATGTGTTGATAACAGGATTTAAATAGATTAGTGAGTTCTCAGTTATCTAAACACGAACATAAAATTTGCTATGTAAGAAGATGTTTATGCCATTTTCTACAAATCTGGAGATTTAGCAGACCATTTAGAAATTTGCAAGCAACATGAAGTTTGTAAGCCAATTATGCCGTTTTCCAGGTCAAACAACAACATTTTACTAATTATCAAAAGAAATTTTCTCATCCTTACGTTATTTATATGGATTTTGAGAGCATAATTAGAAAAAATTCCGACATGCAAGAACCAATCACACAAAGATCGACTACAACCAAGATTCAGAAGCACATTCCTTTATGGTTTTACTCTATATTTAGTGTCTAATGTGGACCAATCTGCATGTATAAACCGATATGTTATCGAGCAAAAAATGAAGAAGATTTGCCAAATGTTCCTGCAAAATTGTTTTGAAGAAACTCAATTAAATTATCGAAATATATAGCTAAAAAAATATAATTCAAGGAACATGAATGCCTATGAAATTAACTGAAGATGAAGAAATTTCATAGCAAAATTCAAAACGTTTGTCATATCTGTGAAACAGAAGGTTTTTGATGGTGAAAAAAGATTAAAAGTAAGAGATCATTGTCATTTAACAGGTAAATTTCGAGGCGCAGCTCATTCATGTTGTAATCTGAATTTGAAATTTCCTCAAAATATTCCAGTTTTCTGTCACAATATGAGTAACTACGATACTCATTTGTACATAAAAGGAATTGGCTAAACAGTATGGAAATGTTTGATTTGATCGCAAACACAGATGAAAAATATATAAATTATTCAGTAAATTCAGGATATGGAGTATGAGTTTGAAGATGATAAACCAAGAAAGTTCATCAAGTTTTCATTTCGTAGATACGTTCAGATTCATGGCCTCGTCCTATAGAAAAGTTAGCTAAAAATCTAAAGAATGACGACTTTCAAATATACAAATCATTTTAAATACAAGATTGGACGAATATTGAACGCAATTCTAGATAGACAACCAAATGACGAAGAAGAAATCTTTAATAATTCTATCTGGAAAAGGCATATTTCCTTACGAATTTATCGATAGTATTGAAAAACTTGATTACAACAGAAGAGCTGAAAATTCAAGATTTCTATTCACTTTTGACAGACGAGAGCATATCTGAGAAAGATTATCAACACTACTTTGAGCGTTTGGGAACAAATTAAAAGATAAAAATCTTGGAAATTACTCTGATTTGTACAATATCCAAGATGTACTATTGCTCGCTGATATATTTGAAAACTTCAGAAACTTTTGTTTTAAATTGTTACAAACTTGATCCAGCACATTATCTAACAGCTCCAAGTCTCGCATGGGACGCTATGTTAAAATTAACGAAAATAGAATTACAATTGATTAGTGATTATAATATGTATTTAATGATTGAAAAAGGTATTCGCGGAGGCATTTTTTCAATGTATTAAAACGATATGTTAAAGCAAATAACAAATATTTGAAAGATTTTGATGAATCAAAGCCTGAAAACTATCTGTTGTACGTCGATGCCAATAACCTTTATGGTTACGGGCTTATGCAAAAATTTACCATATAACGAAATCAAGTGGATGAATCCTAAAACATTTACAAAAGAAGAGTGGCAAGAAACAATTTTAGAACTCACTGGCGACGAAGATTATGGCTATATTCTCGAAGTTGATCTAGGATATCCAACAAATTTACATGAACATCACAAGGATTTACCTCTTGCTCCCGAACATTATAAAAACAAACTTTGCACAACTTTACTGGATAAAACTGAATACGTTGTTCATTCAAGAAATTTGAAATTTTACCTCGAACAAGGGATGGTGTTGTGAAACATGTGAATAGAGTTATAGCGTTCGATCAGAAGCCTTTTTATGAAAAAGTACATTGATTTTTAACACAAACATGAGAACCAAAGCTACAAGTGACTTTGAGAAAGGATTTTTACAAGCTGATGAACAACTCTGTTTTTGGAAAATCTATGGAAAATGTGCGAAATAGATGTGATATCAAACTAGGAAATGAAGAATTTTATTCAATGAAACAGGCCCAAGAAAACGAACTTCAAATGTTTCAATATCTTTGACGATAACTGTATAGCGAGTCACATGTTCAAACAAAAAGGTTAAATTTAACAAACCGATCTACATAGGTGATTTTCAGTTCTTGACCTATCAAAATTGTTAATGTATGAGTTTTATTACGATAAATTAAAGAAGTTTGACCCAGATTTGAATCTGTGTTACATGGATACAGACAGTTATTTCTTAGAATTGAAACGAGATCCTTTTAAAATTATTATTAAAGAAAATATAGATGACTTTGATACAAGTGATTATCCAAAAGATCACGAATGTTTCACTACTGAAAATAAGAAGGTAATAGGGGAAATTTCAAAGATGAGTTAAATAGCGAAGTTTTAGAAGAATTTTGTGGATTGAGATCGAAAATGTACTCGTACAAGTATCTAGACAAAAATCCAGTAAGATGCAAAGGGATTAAGAGAAGCGTTGTAAATAAAACAATAAATATCGAAACTTGAAGAAATGTTTGTTCGAAGATAAAGAAGAATTTAGGGAGATGACAGTAATACAAAAGCTACAAACATGAGTTGTACACCGTCACTATAAACAAGTTAGCACTGAACGCTAAAGATGATAAGAGAATTGTCCTAGAAAAATAAGATCGATACAGTACCGTATGGATATAAAGGCGAAGCAAAATCTGATATATTAGACGAATTAAACAAAGTTGGAAACTTTGATATATAAATGGAAGATGATTTGATTCACTGCCACAAATGTAAGAAAAAAAACGAAAAAATATAGATTCTAAGATTGTTCAAACTTAAAACGGGTTGTATAGAATTGCAGCAAAATGTTCAAGATGTAAGACAAATAAGAGTAAATTTATAAAGAATCCTTATGAAAAAACAAGTAAAGAAAGAATTGAAGAATAAAGAAGATATAGAAATTGAAGGTAGAGAAATTCATGCACCAGTACGAAAAAAGTTTTAAAAAGAGAAAAATTATAACTTTAGGAATTGACGATTTATGGGCAGCAGATTTAGTTATAATGTCTAACTATTCAGATCAAAATGATGGATTTAAGTATATGTTAAATGTTATTGATACTTTCTCAAAATATGCTTGGTCAAGAGCTATCAAAAGAAAAAACGGCAAGGACGCTTCAAAAGCTTTCGAAGATATAGTAAAAGATTGCTATAAAGATCGGGCATAAAACCTCCGAATCTTCTTCATACAGATAAGGGTTTAGAGTTTAAAAATAAAGAATTTAACGATGTTTTGAGGAAATATAACATTAAGATTTATCATACTGAAAACGAAGAGAAATCAAGTATTGTAGAGAGATATAACAGAACTCAAAACGAAAGGATGAAAGTAATTTTTGAGATTAATAAAAACTTTAAATGGATCGATATTCTTCAAAAAATCGTAAACAATTATAACGATACAGTTCACAGCACAATCAAAAGCCCAAAGTCGGTAGATAAAGATGCAGAAAAGGAGTTATTAGAGACCGTTTTCAAGTATGTTCCACCAGAAATTCACACGAAAACTAAATTTAAAGTCAATGATCATGTAAGAATTGTTAGTAAAAAAAATAACATTTTCGAACAAATATAAGAACACAATTGGTCAAGAGAAATCTTTGTGATTTATCAAATTAATAACACAGATCCTGTAACTTATAGTATAAAAGATTTAAATAATGAAGAAATAACTGGAAGTTTTTACGAATATGAATTGAGAAAGTCAAAGCTATAATTTTTTGTATATAAATGGAGGCTCAAAAGAAATGTATAAAGTGTCAAGAATTTAAAGATTTGTCGAAGTTTTCTCAAGATAAAAGAAGCAAAGGTGGATTATACTATTATTGTAAAGTTTGTCGTAGTAAAATATGAGAGAGAATTATACGATAAAATAGAAAAAATTAACGTTAGAAGAGAAAAAATGTTGCGTTTGTAAAGAAAATTAAGGATATTTTCCAAATTTTACGACTGGCATTATAGTAGAGATAAAAAACAAGCACATTGTAAAGATTGTAATATAAGAATTCAACGAGAAAGTCAAAAGAAACCGACTCTTTGCGCGTGTGGGACGAATCATTCAATGGTTACCTTATCTTCAAAAACATTTTACAGACAAAATATCATAATTCTAGAGTTTAATAAAATTTAGAAACATTTTCATCGTAAAGTCCAAATTCATTGATAAAAACAGTGTCAGGATGAAGATTGTTAAGGGGCCATTCGAATAGCCCCTTGTTTCTCGGGGTCTATGGGATAGACTCCTGTAATTTATACATACAAAAGTTGTTTTTATCATCATTATCGACATTATTTATGATAGCTTGCCTCGTGTTTTCATATTCTAAAATTTCTGCAACATCTTTTGCTTTGAAACCAAATTTTGTTATTTTCGTCAACAATCGTAAAAATTTCTGTATTATTGAATTTGAGTTGATTATTTATTAGATCTACAATTGTCTCCATTTAGATAGAAACATTTTTATTTCGAGAATAAAGGCCAGATTCATTGATAAAAAACGGTGTTTTTTTTTGAAAGTTTGAAGGTAAGAAGAACGATTCGTTCCCCCCCTTGATTCATCATTCTTTCGACAATCTTAAATATATTGTTGTTTTACTCTCATTATTTAATAAATTTCCCTCAGAAGTCTTGTATAGTTAGAACGATTTTTTGAATTCTTTTAATATTTTTTCTAATTGGAATATAATCGATTTCATTCGGTTTTTCACTGATTTTGATCCATAAGCAACATTTGGGAAAAAAGTGTACAAAATTTCAGATTCTTTGTGTAAATGTTCGGTATGAGTTTCAAAACTAGGTTCAACGAGATTACAATGTACTTCAATTACATCAAACGGTCTAAATTTTGGCGTTTTATTTTCCTAAATATACCTGATTTGGCTCAATTAGTTTCTTGAACAAACCCTAATAAATCTACTATAATTGCTGAAAACATTATTCTTACTGGTGATTTTATTTGAATTTTATTAGAGAGATAATTTTTTTGCATTTTCAAACTTGTTTTCGTCAAAGTTTAAAGATTTATCTGATTGTTTGAATGTTTTCAGATAATTTTTAAGGGAATTTTTTATTTGATCGAAGGTATAATATCCTTTGTTTAAACCATAATATTTTGTTATGTTCTTCTCACTAAATCCTATTACAATAAGGAGAACTTTCACTAATATTTATTACAAAATTGTCAGAATAAAAAACCGCTTAAACCGAAAAAATAATTTGATTCTTCCTCTAAGTGTATAGGATGTTCCAAGTTTAAAAATAATTGAGAGCTTTCTGAAGTCAACTTGAACAGCTTCATTTTCGCTATTTTAATGGAGAAATTTTTAAAGCAAAAAGATCAGATAAAACTTCAAACGTTTGAAGAAAGTAAGAAAGATCAAACCAATCAGATTGTTAATTGTTGGTTCAAGTGGATGTGGAAAAAAAACAACTTTATTATTGAATTTTATCTACAATAGGTTGATTCCTTATTCCAATTTGTATGTTTTTAGTAAATCTTTAGAACAAGACGCCTATAAAAAATTACAAGAAAGATTTGAAAATATTGAGAAAAAACTTAAACAAAAAAAAATATCACATTTTTATAATGCTTCGAGGACATAGTTCACTTAAGCGAATGTAAACCAAATTCTTTAATCGTTTTCGATGATTGTATTTTAGAAAATCAAGACGTTATTAAAGAATATTTCGTAATGTCTCGTCACAAAAACATATCTTGTATCTATCTTTCTCAATGCTTTTCAAAGGTTGAATAAACAAGTTATAAGAAATAATTTGAATATGTTGTGTGTTGTTTAAACAAGATGATCATTATTCCAGAAAGATTTATAACAATTATGTGGGATCTGATATGAGTTTTTTAACCACTTTATTGAGTTGTGTAATAAAATTTGGAAAGAAGACTACGGTTTTTTAACTATTAATCTAACTTTGAAGCCTAAAAATGGAAAATATTTGAATAAATTTTCTAACATAAATGCTGCTCAGTGGTCTGACAAATCTACTTGATAAAATATTTGTTACAACTATTTTTATATTATCTTTAATTTTTATTTACATTATGAAAATAACAGAAAAACGGTAAATCTGTTCACGTTCCAAGTTCACGTTCATGTTTCACGTTCATGTTTCACGTTCGTGTTTACGTTTCACGTTCATGTTTTACGTTCGTGTTTACGTTTTCACGTTCGTGTTTCACATTCGTGTTTCACGTTCGTGTTTCACGTTTCGTGTTCACGTTTTTACGTTCCACGTTCACGTTATACGTTCCACGTTCACGTTTCAAAATTTTTTCTAATTAAATGGTGAACGTTACTGCTGAAGAAGCGAAAAAAACTTGATCAAATCGAAAAGAAATTAATCAAAGAATTTAAAGAAACAGATTCGAATTGATGAAAAAGAACAAGAATTTATTCAAAAAATCAATCAACCTGTAACTTCTGCAATAAAAAACGTTGAGGGCAAAATTGAAAAATGTTTTAAGTGATAATCAAAATTTGATGAATTTGGTTCCAGTTGTACGACAATTTGCCGATATTTCAATTCCAGAATCTGAAGAGTTTGAATTGCCAAAATTACCATCTTCAACACCATTTAGACCTCGAATCATTGAAGACTCTACCATAGTTGAACCAATAAGTCCTGGAACAACGGATATAATAATTGGTGAAATTGGTAAAAAGTTTCTTCCTAGAGCAAAGGATGATAAATTTGGTTTGTATTGGGACAGAAAAAAGAGAAGTTTTATGATTGGAAATTTACCCGTTAATTTTGAACATAATAATATCATTATTAATGAAAAAACATATGAAGGAACTCAAGGTTTATGGAGATTATTAACAGACTATGACGCTCCAAAAGATAATTTATATTCTGAAGAAGATTTGAAAAAGTATACAGAAATTTTATGGGAATCTGACTCAATTTACAAAAATATTGATCCATCTACTAAGAAGCCTAAGTCAAGTAGAGGTAAAAAATATATTAACTTAATTAAACCAATTTGGGAAAAAAGAATCGAAGGATCAGGTGTGAGAAATACAGTGATAATAAGATTGAATACAGATATATCGACGATTTGACAAAACTCGATAGAATTATTAATTATATTTATGCTCAAGAGAAGGCTGGAAACAACAATTTTTTGAACGAAAAGAAAGCGATTAAAGATTTTATTTCGAACAAACTTGATGAAATGATTGAAAAAACCTGATGGAATTAAATATTTAAAAACGAGTTTTGCCGGCAATAAGTTCATCTATGATTGAAGGTAGCGGACTTTTGAATGATTTTATCAAACAATTTACCTTTTGAATTACACGTACCAACTTATCAGTATCTGGGGCCTGGCACAAAACTCGAAAAAAGACTAAAAAGAGGAGATCCTGGTATAAATAAATTAGATCAAGCTGCTATGGAACACGATATTTTTTATGCAAAACATAGAGACACAAATTCCAGACATATAGCAGATAAAATTTTGCAAGATAAGGCAATGGATAGATTTTTATCAAAAGATGCTAGTTTAGGTAAAAGATTTGTTGCGCTTCCAACAGCTGGAGCAATGTTTTTGAAGAGAAAACTAGGAATGGGAATCGAAAGAGAAACTTGAAATTTTAACTATATAAATGGAGGTGAATGTAAATTTCAGCAAAAATCAGAAAGAAAAAATAAAATCCGCTTTTAAGAAAAAAATACCCGTTAGTATTCAATTTAAAATAGATCAACTAAAAAAATGGTGAAGATAAGATATTTTTAACAAATAGACAATTACAATAAACTCGAAAAACATAAGAAAAAACAATAAAGGAACCAGAATAGAATTTTTCTTATAATCAGTTGAAAGAACTTAAAAATGGTGTGGACTTTTGAAAGATTTATTAGATTTTGGAGAGAGAAAATATTCCAGTTGTTAAAAATGTTGTTCCTTATGTTCGTTAAAGCTGCTCCAATCGTTTAAAAAAGATGTGATTCCTATTGTTCGAAACATTTTAAATTGGTTAGATAAAGAGTTGGAAGATGTTACAGGATCTGGATTAGATGAAAAAACTTTGAATTACGTGAAATCAAACATTGAAAAAAAAATTTAAACCTTTAACATTCGGGGAATTGGAAGAAATCTGCAAAAATATTAAACATTTTAGAGGAATCTTCATGAGAGATACATTACCTGAAAAAGTTAAGAAATTTGAATGTGGAATTGTGAATTTAGACTCGATTATGGGAAGTGGAAACGCATTGGATTTGTTATTATAAAAATGATAAGAATGCATGTTATTTTGATTCGTATGGAAGAATTGAGGACAAACCACCTATAGAATTGATTAAATATCTTTGAAAAAATCAAGCGTCTACTACAATGATTCTCAGATTCAAGACTATAAAGATCCCCCAATTTGTGGTAATTTATGTGTTTTTGTGTTGAATGAACTGAGTACTGGTAAAGATTTTAAAGAAGTTGTTAACAAATTATTACTTAATAAATATGGATTCACAAAATATTTTTGACGTATTTGGAACACAAATTATTCAAAATGTAGATAATAGTTTGAATTTTGATAGTTTGAGAAATGAGTTTGATAACAAGTTAGAAAATTTATTACAAAAACCTTCCAGATTCAGATATGTTTGCTGTCGAGATTGAAGATTTTAAAGCAGAATATGATAACAAACTTGCAAATTTCATGAGTTCAAATGAAGTTGCTGATAAAATAAAAACATTGGAAAAAGAAGTTGATGATGGTGTAAAAAAATTATTTACCAATTTGATGTCTCATATCGAAAAAGCTGATAAAATTACTGAAGCGATCAAAGTTGAAAAGAATTATGTTAGTTTGGCTAATAAAAAAAGAATTGTCGGTGTTCGACCTGGTATTGACAAACATGATGTTGTTGTTAAAGAACAAATTTTAAAACCTCTAAAATTATCAGAAAACATCGATATTGTTGATTTACATGATCCGAATGTTAAAAATGCCTTAGATTTTAAAGGAAAAAGAATTAGCAGTGTTAGTAAAGGAATTAATCCATTTGATGTTGTTGTAATGATTCAATTAGAAGATCATATTAAAATGTTTAATGAACTAAAAACAAAATTATGAGAATCATAAACAGCATGTTAAAGATTTTACAACAGAAGTCTATGAAAAACTTGATGAAAGAAGTAAAAGATCAGTAGACGATGTTGGTGAATTACTTGATAAAGTAAATAAACTAGAAGAAAACTTTAATACATATAAAAAATAATGTTAATGAATTAGTTGGTGAAGTAATTAACAAAATTCTGGAAAATTTTGATACACGTTTCAATGAGAAAGTAAACTTTTTTTGAAAATTTTGGTACACGTTTTCAATGAGAAAGTAACACATAATAATGAATTACTTAAAAAGAATAGATGATCAATACTCTTTATATCTCGATAAAGTAAATAAACTAGAAGAAAACTTTAATAAATTTAAAGAAGATGTTAATAAATCTTTTGAAAACATTGATAACAGATTTAATGGATTAGGCGGCTATGATGACTAATTTTCCTTATATAAATGGCGCTCATATATTGTGTGAGATGTAAAGAAAAAACTGCAACAAATGATATAAAATACTATGCAAACATCAATGGAGTTAAAAGAATTTCTGGAAAATGTGCTGAATGTAACTCAAGAAAGAGCCAATTTATAAAAACTTGATTTTGAAATTTTTTCCTAATAAATAGAGATGGCGGGACATTACAGTGCTTTCGATCTTTTTATCATGCAAACACGAAAGAGATTTGAAAAAAGAACATTGGGATGACATTTCTCAAAAATATGAATTATCCGAAGATATGATGAGATTATACGTAAACAAATTGAATTGGTATAACATTGCAAAATATCAAACTCTGTCCCCAGAGTTCATTCAAGAAAATATACATTATCAATTAAAAGATCATATGTCTGTTCTTTGTCTCTATCAACACTTGAGTATAAAGTTTTTGGATGAAAATAAAGATACAGTTGATTGGAACAATATTATAGATAGCGGTTACTATCCTGTGCAAATTTTATTGAAATATGTGACCGAGATCGCAAAATTTAAGGAAGAGAATCCTGAATATGACGAAGTAGATCATTAAAAATGACTCTAATATTTTTAATTATTTTACTAAAATTTATATCTTTTCTTATAAAAACGTTACATTAGATCGATGAAAAAATGATATCTTTCTTATACATGATGTTTAAAATTTCTAAATTTTCTCTTATTAAATGGCGGACTACAGAAAATATGCTAGTGATATTGAAAGGGCGGAGTTTAAAAAATTTCTATCCAATTAGTAAACAACATTTGAATGAACCGAATAAAAGAACTGAGTTTAATATTGATTTTGGAGATAACTTTTGCTCGTCTAACTTCCAGTTTTATATTTCTGGAACTTTAACAAAACAAGATGGTCAAGCATATCTTGGAACTGATAATGTTAGATTAATCGATAATTTTATACCGTTTTTATTTTCTAAGATTGAAGTAAGAAAACACAATAAATTGATAGAAGAAGTCGAAAACTGTGGCCAATTAAGCACAATTAAAGGAACTATTTCGTATTCAAAAAGTGATGTTATTTCTCAAACTTCTAATGGCTTTGAATCAGATTTTAAATTTGGTGTTTTTGAAGCAGCTGGAAATTTATCTCATTTTGGATTAGGATTTTTTGAAAATGTTACTATTCCGATCTATAAAGGAGGATTTTTATCTAAGTTTTATAAGAGCAGAAGACGATGATGTGATTCTGAAGACTGCAACTGGAAATGTTATGCCTGTTGATGGAAAAATAACAATTACAGATTTTTTTATTAGAGTTCCAATGATTGATTATAAAATCACGAGTAAAATAAGGTTGATTGATGAAATTACAAAAAAGTCAAAACGTTATGTTTAATTTTCTAGATTGGCAATGTATTGAACAAAAAGGTATTTCCGGAACAACTTATTCGTTCGATATCACAAATATTTATAGAAATATCTTCAATCCCAAGTTCGTTATCATAGGTTTTCAAACAGATAGACAGAATAATCAAGAAAAAAATCCTTCAAAGTTTGATAGTTTGGATGTAAAAAATATCAGAGTAAAATTGAACGGTTCTTATTATCCAGATGAATTACAAAATTTAAACATTTCCGGAGGTCTTTTCAGAATCATGTATCAGATGTATCAAGAATTTAAGAAAGTTTACTGTAATAATAAGGAAATGTATTACAATCCTAAAGAATTTTTAGCGAATAGACCTATTTATGTCATTGATACAACAAAGAGTATGACAAATATTTCTGGTTCAAAGAACGATATAATTATCAATATGGATTTTTCAAAAAGCTGTTACAAACGCGATTTGTTATGTTGTTGTTGTCTCTGAGAAATTTTTAGCCTATGATGTGATTAAGAACGATATTAGAGAAATTCAGTAGTTAATGATGTTCATATTATTCTCTTTCATTCCTTCTAATATTTCAAAAATATACTCTTTCGCCACTGAAAAATCCCGATTTCTCCCGTAATAATCTTTATAATCGTACACATAATATCCTAAATAGTTGTACAATAGAATGAAATTATTTCTATTTATCTCTGTTGTAGAAATGTAAACACAAACATTTGCGCTGAAAAATTTATATCTCGGCAGACTTAGTTCCATAATCTCCATTTATAAAAAAATCTTTTTGTTTAAATGGAAGAGTATAATGCCAACTGTTACAAGTGTTATAATAGAGGAGAAATTATTGATAAAAGATATTTAGTTTTGTAGAGATTGTAATTTAATTTTGTATGAAAGACCTAAACCTAAGAAATTTCGAAATAAACTAACACATTTGAATAAATCTGCTTACAAAATTGCAATATGGAGGTAAAAAAACAAACACAATTTGTTACAGAATTTAGAAAACAGAATAAAAATTTTTACTTATCTCTTGGAACCGTTGAAAAAATTATTTTCCTTTTCAAAGAATACATTAGGTTTGTAGGTATCGATTACACACGTTTATTATGAAAAGATATTACCTGTATTTTTTTATTATCTAGATGTAGAATTTGTTTATGATTTTGAACCAGAAATCCTCGATGATTTTATAGTACATTTGGAGAAATTAAACGAAGAACCTCCTGAAAAGAATGCGGTTTTACTCACATTCTCCCCGACTTCTCGAGTGAAGGTTAGCGAATTTCATTTTTTCCGTCTTTGAATTTTTTCTATTTAAATGGAGTTCTTGAAAGAGTTAAATGATATTGGTGAATGCAAGTTTTAAAGAGTATAAGAAGTTGAATGAATTAGAAGAAAAAAAGAAGTACAAAATCATGAATTTGGAGAAAATGAAGGATAAATTCGGGTTTACAATAATTGCCGAGTTGGAAGATTGTAAAGTACACTTACCGAACAGATTTTTGACTGTTTTGGATGAGAAAAAGATTAAAGAATTGAATAAAAATGAAAAATTACACTTGGTTGTTACTGGAAAGAAGACTATTAAAGATAAAGACTGTGTTACTATCAATTTTGTAGAATAAGGATTTTATTTCGTGGCTTGATCAATATACTTCCAACTCCTCGGGGCTCCAACCGCCATGTAAACGCTTGAATTTTTCAAGAATTAGATTTTCTCTTTCTTCTTTAGAATCACAAGGAATATTACGAACATTAATGTGTTTCATTTCATCCAAAATGTCATCAAAAACGAAAAGCAAGAATTCTTTGTTTTGTTTAATGAATTTTATTGATAAATCTTGATATTGACAAAGAGTCTCTAGTAATGCTGTATAATTCCTACATCCTCTTTCATAAACACTTCTGTAGCTCCAATCCTTCATAGTTTTGATCAAATTATGGTGGATAAAGTTATAATAGTGCCCAAAAAACTCCATACAAAATTGCTTAAAATATTCTGTTTGCTGTTTTTCTTTTAACCTTTGTCCAAGATCTTTTGAAATTAATTCATACATGTCCGCTAGAGCTATCCGTGTTGAAATATATTTGGAATCCAAGTCCTTTAAATTTAATGCTGATATCAATTGTAGTTTGCAATATTCTGGTAACTCTTTGAACTCTTTACAATTTTCCCCCCTGGCAACTTCTTGAAATGCTAGAAACTGAAGAGAGCTTGGTGAGTTCATGTTTGCTATTTAGTAGAAAAGTTTTTTTATTAAAGTATGTTTTTAGTAAAAATGTTTTAAATTGATTAAATTTTATTAAGATTTCGAAGATTTTTCCTTTATTCGTAGCAGATTTGACAACATTTTACAAAGCACAGCTCAAGAAAGTAGAAGCTCAGATTCGGTTAATTTTTCATTCCTCAGGAGTAGATAGTAATGAACCGATCCTGGATCGCTTTTTGGAGACGAACGACTGTAGATTCGGTTAATTTTTCATTGAGATTTGCTGTGTTATTTCTCAGCTTCCTTTATGGTACATTGAACAGTATTTTACATTGCTTTTCGGTCGGCTCCGAAAGTGCGCTAGGACCGCCATATTATTATCTACTTATATATATATATATATATATATATATATATATATATATATCATATATACGTCTGTACCTTACTTGTGTCTTCAATACTAGAAGTTTACGAATATAGTTGTTGTACATTGCAAGGAAAATGTAAGTAAGTTACTCACTTTATGACTGTTACTAATAAACAGCACTAAGATCAATGTAGGAGAACTTTATTATCATATACAGGGTCCGTTGAAGTATGTGTTCAATTATTGAGACTGGTTCGCCATATCCTCAACGTAGTTGCAGGTTCAGAGGTGGCCCGACCAGTCGGCCATGGTAGAGGGGTCCCACCCACTCAGGTGCACTTTAATTCAGTAGGACTGTGGACGTGTGATTTTCTTATAGTGTTTACTACGCCAGCATGGATCGGACCTTTCAGCAGCGTTGCTCTGTGATTACTAGGACCTTAGGAGGCCATTGAACTTATTAAAAAGGCTTATAGGGCTGATTCCTTAAATTTGCACAAGAGTTTTATGAGTGGTCCAAAAGGAAGGCCGGGAGCTTGTCGAATGCGATTCCCGCATCGGACGTCCGACTATCTTTAGAACCGGTCATCAGTCGGCCAAAGTGAAAATATTTTTGGACTCTTACAAGCGTTAAACCATCGCTCTTAGTAGTGGGGAGACCGGCTTATAATTTAGAGCCTTCCTCGCCATTGAAACAGAGAATCGCTATGAGGAAGGCGAGCGCGAGATTGATACCAATAGTCTTCTACAAAAAACATCGCAAAAAATTTGGACTGAATCCAGGAATATGCAGATTTTCTCGAAAACATTATCACAGGCGTGAAAACGTTAATCGTACGTCATCCGGACTTTTTCTCGTTTCCGAGAATGGAAAGCGATCTCAAAGGACACCTGTTCGACGTCATCAAGGTGGTTCAAGAGGCGAAGACAAAGGTTTTCAACAGTATTCAGGAAATCTCAACTTCATGAGCATTTTAATCGAGTGGCAGAGGAGCCGTACTAAGGGTATTGATGCAGGAGGAATGCCATTTTGAAGATTATTATTAAATGCAATAAATTTTGATTTTCTTTAAACCGGTTCCGATACTTATGTATCTACTTTACTTGTGTCTTCAATACTAGAAGTGTACAGATATAGTAACTTTTACACTGCAAGGAAAATATAAGTATGTTACTCATTATATACAACTGTTACTATCAAACAGCACTAAGTTCAATCCAGATTAAATTTATTCTGTTAGTGTTATATATGTCTTCACATTATTTGTGTCTTCAATACGTGAAGTTTGCGGATATAGCAGGTGTACACTGCAAAGAAAATGGAATTATATTACTCATTGTACAAGTGTAACAATCAAAACATCACTAAGATCAATCCAGAATAAATTTATTCTATTAGTATTATTAATGTCTTCACACGATTGGCCAGTAACATGTGTTTACAAGCCCGGTGGCTGCAGGTCGATGCTCTGCTGATCTCTATGTAAATTTGCACCGTTAAGGGTTTTACGATAACACTGAGCTCTCGAGATACCGTTCGAGATAACATTGGGATCTAAGGCCTAAAGCTCCCAGAATGTAAGTAACGATTCGTCTGTAACATGTGTTTACAAGCCCGGCTGCAGGTCGATGCTCTGCTGATCTCTATGTAAATTTTGCACCGTTAAGGGTTTTACGATAACACTGAGCTCTCGTGATACCGTTCGAGATACCATTGGGATCTAAGGCCTAAAGCTCCCAGAATGTAAGTAACGATTGGTCTGTAACATGTGTTTACAAGCCCGGCTGCAGGTCGATGATCTGCTGATCTCTATGTAAATTTGCACCGTTAAGGGTTTTTACGATAACACTGAGCTCTCGAGATACCGTTCGAGATAACATTGGGATCTAAGGCCTAAAGCTCCCGGAATGTAAGTAACGATTTGGTGTGTAACATGTGTTTACAAGACCGGCTGCAGGTCGATGCTCTGCTGATCTCTATGTAAATTTGCACTGTTAAGTGTTTTACGATAACACTGAGCTCTCAAGATACCGTTCGAAATAACATTGGGATCTAAGTGTTATAGCTACTAGAATTTAAACTAATGTAAAACATGAGTGCCTTAGCAAAGGAATAGTTGACTAAAAGTTTACTATTATATTATAAATTGAATTTTTTTACTTTTTTAATGAAAAAAGCAATTATATTTGGTTTTGCATTAAACGATGATGTGACCTTTTCAATATTTCGCTTAGAGAGTAATTTCATAACTTACTATACAGGAATAAATTTCCTCTATGAGTACGTGAAAAATTTTGTGAAAATGTGTCCTTCAAACATATTACAGTTTACACTGCAAGCCTAATATGTTTTATTACTGTCCCTCCAGGTCATTGAAATGTTCTCGTTGTCTGTTTTTCTAAACCTGTTTAAAAAACTATTCTGCGAGGGATTTTGCGTAAGTAGAAATTGTCAATTCAAATAACGATTTTTCTAGAGACAACTTTTATCAACTAATAAGTTCTCTTTTTATGGTGAAACTTCTATTATTTTAATTGAATCGGATAACAAATATTTGGAACTTAACTGAATTATTAACGCAAGATTGCAATGTACTACAAGTTCAAACAATATTTTGCCCTGGTTTGCAAATGAAATATTACTTAAAGGAAGTTTAATATTCAAAATTTAAAACGAATTAATACATTAATATGTCCAAGCTTGAAGCAAATAATTATGGAATTAATATGGTATAATTACAGTTTTTACTTTGAATCTGTGCCAACAGTAACAGTAGATGGTGCAAAGAATTTTTCAATGAATTTTTAATTTAAATTTTATTTAGTTAAACTTTTAAAATGATTTTAATTTTCTAAATTATTGTAAAAAGGTTTTATTTTATTTGAGTATATAATATTTATTCGATTTTTATTTTTAGGTAAAAAAGTTTAAATTTTAATTTAATTTATTAAAAATCTTTCTTAAGAAATGATTTGGAAAAAGTTGTAATGTAAGGAATCAGTTTATTCAAACCAAATATTTGGAATATTGTATTTAATTTATTTTACTGAATATCAACTTTAAATTTTTAATTTATAAATTGAAACGGGAAATGGTTTAATGAAAACAGTTTAAAATAATTTATAAAAGGATTCACCTGTCCAAATTCACTAATATTCATACTAAATAATGATAAAACTAGAAACAGAAGTCCAGGTATAAGAATCTAAAAATTGTTTATAAACTAGAGGAGAATAAACTATTATTTTTGGGAGATAAAAAAATATAACCTACTATTATTACCAGACTCTCGTTTCAGTTAAGACACATAAGACGAACCAAAGCAAATGCGTGATGGGCTTTAATATTAACAAAATGGCGTCTGTTAAAAGTTTGTAAAATCACGAATATCATAAAACCAGTATTGTTATAAAATATTTACAAGATATAATTTAATTAACATAATTTTTATTATAATTCAAACGGTAAATATTTCAACGAACTACATCAACGCATAAGTTAACACGACCTCTTTAAAGGGACGCTTGCACAAGCCAGAAGCAACAAACATGTCAGAACAGGTATGCATCTCAACTGTCAGTAGTGTTTGTTTCTTCTGCAGAAAATAATATTATGTAGCTTTAAATTTAATTAAAATTTTTATTATTTGTGTAATATTTTGAAATGAGTTTCACTTTAAATTCAGCTTTAGTAACGAAATATATTGATACCTACCCGTCATTTTATGGTCATAGTATGTGGATACAATGAAATTGTTTGCTGTAACATATTAATTTCAAATCAAATGCTCCTTCAAACACCCTTTTAAAACCTGTAAATTTAGGGAAATATACTAAGAAATAATTATTTTTGTTAAGAAATTTAAAAGTAATAGTTTACGTCGAGCTCGCAAGTCGGAGTAAATTTGATTCTATTTTAACAAAATATTTAGAGTTCTAAGGTCCGTTCTCCATAAATATTATAAATACTAATGGACAAAACAGTAAAACCTACATACGATAGTCAAGGCACAGTTTCCGGTTGTCACAGAAGAATTGACAAGGAACACCTCGTCTTATTTGTTCTTACTGTCAGTGTCTTCTGTAGCAGTGTTTCCAAAAACCTTATTCCAGAATCTCTCTTAGCAACTTTTGTAGGAATAAAGAGAAGTAAAATCAATCATAGAAGTAAGTTATTTAATTTACCCAGAGTAAAAACAGTAAACAGTTTTTTTTAAGATAGTCCAGGCACGTTTCCGGTTGTCACAGAAGGAATTAACAAGGAACACCTTGTCTGATTTGTTCTGACAGTCAGTATCTGCTGTAGCACTGTCTCCAAACCATGTCTGTGTCCAATAGATTTCTGATAGAGAGTGTGAAAGTAGACAAATAAACGGTCTTATTTATATTTTCTATACATGTTCACATTTTTAGCATTTTGGTAGAAACGTAAAAACTGTGTTACCATAATCAATTTTTAAGATATTATTTATTAAAGTTAAGTTTTAGGTTGTATTTAATTGAGTTTGAAAGAGACGTTAAATGTTAGACTCATAAGGACTATGAGAACTTTAAATACTACAAACGTTATGTATCCCGTTTAGTACTTATGGACAGCTATATGACAACAACATAAACATATTTACTTGGTTAATTGAAGTCAAAATTAAATAAAGTATATAATGTTATAGCTCTCTCATCCATACTAGCTTCACAACCACAACTTGCTTTTCGGTCAAATTATACTTTTATAATTCCATTCAGATTTAGCCCAAAATTTCAGAAACTTTGAAAAACTAGTTATTTATAGATTCTTCTATGGCCAAAGAACTCTTATAGAACGTACAGCTTTATACGCACATTTTTATTATTACGTATTGTTTAACCCTAGGTTTAATACAAGTTCATAAAAAAAAGAAACTATCTTCAACAATTACATTTTTTCTATACATTGTCTTCCAGACCAGCGACTACAGTGAACACTGCAAGCAAGTGGTAAACAAGTTCAGAGGTGATGTGCTGTTTTTTTATATTAATCTGCAGTACTGGCATTTCGCATCTAAATTGTAAACGCTCTCTGGTAAGCAAAACACCAATGGTCATCTTTGGTTAAAGATAATATACAAACGCAGATGAAGAGTTTAAAACTCGAAAAAAACTTCGTAAGACTTTTACGTCGTTAGGTTTTAACATCGTTTTCAATAACGTTTCCTTTCTCAAAAATTAATGTTCATTTGAATTACTGGTATTTTAAAGTGGGTCGGAACATTTTCACAAAACTCTTTGAAGATATAAGGTTTTTTTGTTCATTTAAATTAATAATGCCATAGTTGTTCAAAATATACTTGTTCTAATTTTAGAAAACGGCTAAATAATTATTGAGTGATCTATTTTCTTTTATCATAACTGCAGTATTACACTACTGTTTTAGTTGAAAGAAAAGATGGTAAAAGTTGAATATTTTATAAAAATTCCGTATTAAATGGTAAAACTGTTGTAGGAAGAATTCATTAAAGAATCTTTAACCCTTTGATGCGAATCTGAACTGAATCTTTATACCCAAATAACAGACTTTATAGTTTATAGCTATACTAATCACTACTATTATTTATAACTTAATATTGTGATACTAAAGGAAATACAAATGAACAGACACTAAATGTTACACATCCACATGAGCAAGTATTTGTATACACATGTTCAGCCACCATCCTAATAATGTAAAAGGGTTAATGGAAACAATGCATTTTGTTCAGATGCTTTTAGTCCTTTTGGATTATGTACAATAGACACTTTTAACGCGGTCATGTGTAAACCACACAATGGAAATATTATTTAAATGTGTTTTAATAGCTGATACGGACTTTATCAAATATATGTAGTTTATGTTAATGTTAGACTTCAATTTGGTGTCAGGAAACAATAATTATCGTATAATTTATTTTTTATGACAGACAACAAGAAAATAGTTTTACTTGTTGAAAACATTTTTAATGGGATAATGTAAGAAAACCTTTTTAGCAGTTGTTCAACTTTGTAGTGCAATATTATTTACTACTGCGAAAACCATATGAAAATCCATTTTCCGATATATATTCTGAAAGGCTAATGTCTTACGCATCGATTAAGCACGCGAACTTCAAAATGCGATTTGTATCAATCAGTGTTGCCAAAACTTTGGACAATATCAAGTTCTTCAAAATAGGATTTAATAATAAAGCATCAATAAACAGTGCGTCACTCCTCGCTTTGGCTAAGTTCAGTATGAACCCTGGGGTTAGTTCAAATGTCTCAGTCAGGTCTCCTATTTACCCAGTGTGATAAAAATTTTGATTTTATCTTGCGATCAACCACTGAACCACAATACCGAGTTCAGTATTAATCCTGTGGTTAGTTTATATGTCTCTTTGTCAGGTGTACTATTTACCCAGTGTGATAAAAATTGTGCTTTTATCTTGCGATCAACCATCCTGAAACCACAATACCGAGTTCAGTATGAATCCTGTGGTTACTTCAGGTGTCTCTTTTCAGGTCTCATATTTACCCAGTGTGATAAAAATTGTGCTTTTATCTTGCGATCAACCACTGAACCACACAATACCGAGTTTCAGTATGAATCATGTGGTTACTTCAGGTGTCTCTTTTCAGGTCTCATATTTACCCAGTGTGATAAAAATTGTGCTTTTATCTTGCGATCAACCACTGAACCACAATACCGAGTTCAGTATGAATCCTGTGGTTACTTCAGGTGTCTCTTTTCAGGTCTCATCATATTTACCCAGTGTGATAAAAATTGTGCTTTTATCTTGCGATCAACCACTGAACCACAATACCGAGTTCAGTATGAATCATGTGGTTACTTCAGGTTGTCCTCTTTTCAGGTCTCATATTTACCCAGTGTGATAAAAATTGTCCTTTTATCTTGCGATCAAACCACTGAACCACAATACCGAGTTCAGTATGAATCATGTGGTTTACTTCAGGTGTCTCTTTTCAGGTCTCCTATTTACCCAGTGTGATAAAAATTTTGATTTTATCTTGCGATCAACCAATGAACCACAATACCGAGTTCAGTATTAATCCTGTGGTTAGTTTATATGTCTCTTTGTCAGGTGTTAACTATTTACCCAGTGTGATAAAAAATTGTGCTTTTATCTTGCGATCAACCACTGAACCACAATACCGAGTTCAGTATGAATCCTGTGGTTACTTCAGGTGTCTCTTTTCAGGTCTCATATTTACCCAGTGTGATAAAAAATTGTGCTTTTATCTTGCGATCAACCACTGAACCACAATACCGAGTTCAGTATGAATCATGTGGTTTACTTCAGGTGTCTCTTTTCAGGTCTCATATTTACCCAGTGTGATAAAAATTGTGCTTTTATCTTGCGATCAACCACTGAACCACAATACCGAGTTCAGTATGAATCCTGTGGTTACTTCAGGTGTCTCTTTTCAGGTCTCATATTTACCCAGTGTGATAAAAATTGTGCTTTTATCTTGCGATCAACCATTGAACCACAATACCGAGTTCAGTATGAATCATGTGGTTACTTCAGGTGTCTCTTTTTCAGGTCTCATATTTACCCAGTGTGATAAAAATTGTGCTTTTATCTTGCGATCAACCACTGAACCACAAATACCGAGTTCAGTATGAATCCTGTGGTTACTTCAGGTGTCTCTTTTCAGGTCTCATATTTACTCCAGTGTGATAAGAATTGTGCTTTTTATCTTGCGATCAACCACTGAACCACAATACCGAGTTCAGTATGAATCATGTGGTTACTTCAGGTGTCTCTTTTCAGGTCTCATATTTACCCAGTGTGATAAGAATTGTGCTTTTATCTTGCGAATCAACCACTGAACCACAATACCGAGTTCAGTATGAATCCTGTGGTTACTTCAGGTGTCTCTTTTCAGGTCTCATATTTACCCAGTGTGATAAGAATTGTGCTTTTATCTTGCGATCAACCACTGAACCACAATACCGAGTTCAGTATGAATCCTGTGGTTACTTCAGGTGTCTCTTTTCAGGTCTCATATTTACCCAGTGTGATAAGAATTGTGCTTTTATCTTTGCGATCAACCACTGAACCATAATACCGAGTTTTCGTTTCGATATATTTAATAACAAAGGTTCCTGAACAGTAAGATTGTAAACCTTTCCATTATACAGCTCAGTCATCTTGGCTCCGTATTTGCCCAGTGTAATAAAAATTGTGCTTTTATCTCCATAGTCTTAATCAATGTATTAAGACTTACCCTGAAAAATTAACGAGCATTTAATGCTCTGTGCTAAGACACCTAACTAAAACCAGAGTTGAAGAGAACTGTGACTTAAGCTGATGTTAATATTCAGTGACAGTTAATGATATTAAATTGTGTCCATCCTTTCACAGAGTTGAAAAGAACTGTGACCTAAGCTGATATTCATATTCAGTGACAGTTACTGATATTAAATTGTGTCCATCCTTTCACTTTTCTGGAGGTCATCTCAATCAGCTGATCGTGGACCGGACAGGGAGCATAATCAGTAGAGGGAACTGCTAGCGTAGCTCTCGGTCAAGACTTCCTGTGTTTAGTTTTTAAGTAGGTCATTTATATATGAAGGGCTAACGGAAAGAACAGGCTAAGTCCATTTTGAGTAATTTTACAGGAGAGCGTTTTTAATGTTTAAATGTTAAATAAAACCTTACCAATGGGTAATAACTACAAGAATATAATAATTATGCCTAGTAAATGTTGTTTTACATTGCTTTAAATTAAAAAAAAGCGTCATTATTGTATTGTTTATTCCCAAAACTCGTACTTAAAAAGTCATAAGTACAAAACAAGAACGGCAAATAAACAAGTTCAGTCCATCGGGCTTACCCAGTTTTTTTACCAAACCTGGTAAAATAAAAGCCACATATAAATAGAAATTTATGTTTTTATTCAAAATGAAATAAAGATACAAGGTAAACTCTACTTAGGCAATCTTAGGTTGATGTCCAGATTATTCATGAGGCAAACTTCCATTAGTATTCTTGAGCTTGTGGGCCACAGAATTTTTCAAGGCTTGCAAATCTTGGTACTTGGCCAATGGAATCGGTAGAAGACCTAGAACAACAAAAAACATGTATTTTATGTCATTAACCTAAAACTATAAGTTATAACTGAATAAGGAGGTTACGTCAGTGTTAGATTAGGTATATTACACCACCAGGTGCTAAAAGAGTATTACTTTAATTGACATTCAAATGTATTGAAAGTATATAAACTAAGTTATACAACCTTATATAAATAGTTAAAAATTGTGTCTAGTGGAAATAATATTGCTTACCTTCATATGAAAAGTTTGGTAGGTTGAATTCTCCCTCATTTTTTCCATGTGGTGGCAGATCCATTGTGGTAATGGATGCAAGTTCAAAAGCACCATTAAAACTTGTTCTGAACTTAAATTCCTTCTTGAGATTTATTTCAAATACAATTTCTCTGACAGGGCGGGTAGCAAAGGGACACTTTTTCTTGTAAAACGGTGCTAAGTGTGCAGTCCATTGACGAAATGTATCAATCGTGGCTTCGTGCACGATAAAGGGTGACGGATTTGTCCGAGCTGTTTCAAATACCTCGATCCAGTCATGTGGAAGCTCAGTACGAGTTTTTTGGTTGATTAACCCTAAGTTTTTGTCAGTTCTCAAGGTAACTATGTCCTCTCACTGGAAAAACTTGCTGTTATTTAAGTCAAAGCGTCGCTCAGTATGAACTAAATTGTGGAAAAAACGTACCAATGTATAATTTTTGTTCTGTCCTGAAACCATCCATCACAGAACACTTCCAGTTTCCTTACTCTTTCGTCCCAATTCATCGTAAACAAATTTGTGAAGCATTGAACATACGTCATCGCTTCCTTTTTTTCCTGAACATTCTGGGTAGATGAAAAAGACGCTTTTTCTACTTGCTAATATATGAACGTTGAAGTTGTAAACAGGAAAATTGCCTTTTATAGTACACATCGTTAGTAGGGATGTTGGGCAAAGACAGGTTTTTGCCAAAATCAAAAGCCAATAGCTTCATAATCTGCATGAGTCTTACTAAAACTCTTTAGCATCTTTTTTCTTGTTATAGAATGAGCTTGCTTTTCTTTTATGGACTTGGTTTTCAACATGTAAAACGTTCGATTTCTTTATTAATTTTTGTCAAACAATTTTTGTCAGTTATGTGTTTTTTTTCATTTTCTAATACCTTAACTTTTGGCTGAAAATTCATCACAAGTACTGCACGAGTCTGTGCGAGGATATCCGAAAGATATGTTGAATTTCACTTGAAATGATTTCTCTGTAACACTGGTAAGAAACTTTAACTGATGGGTATGCTTCTTTAAATAAATTATACATCTTTGTTGTATTCAGCTCTTCAGAAAGATAAGTTTTCTTTGAGTCTTTTAATCATAGTGACTGCCTCGTCTGGGAAAAGATGCAATGTGGGCCTTGATGGAATTTCTAGTTACGTCTGAAAGCCTCCAAGGCCTATTATCGTGTTTACCCCGTTTATCTAAAGGGGATTGACCACCTTGACCTCAAACTAGACACTAAATACTCAACTTTGCCTTTAGTTATGCCATGAAAAGCAATGAAAGCTTTGCGACAAATTACAGTATCCTCAACAGTTCCATTAATATTCACCCTTACTTATATTTGTAGGAGGCATTGTTTTGTCGGGCATTTTCTGCATTTCTAGGCCGTCTACGTTGAATGGGCAAGACTGAAATTAGGCCACACAAGTAACTATTTTGCATGTCAACAGAGTTTAGTAAATTAAATTCCTTTAAAATACTATTTCTAGTCGCCTCTGGGACTTTCTCAAAGCACTTCAAGGTACATTGGCAATCTTCACCCATAGTATGTGAAGATAGGTTAAGTTTCTTTCCTTAACCCTCTTGACATGGCCTACCATTACCTTTTCCTTTTCTTACGAAGTTTTCAAAGCTCTTCCATTGGAAGAACCATTCAGAGGGAATGTCACCTTCCAATAGTTATTAAAAAATAGCACGTAATATTAAGATGATTAATTAGATAGCTAAACTCACTCTAAGCATTGAAAAACCACCCACTCTATAACACCATTATTTCACGATTAATTCAGTATTCAAAGTGTAAAGAAGTCTAGGGTGGGTGGCGACCCGTTAGTGGCAGACACATAGACAGACTATGGACTGAGCCTGTTCTTTACCAAATACTGGATGGGGACTGAGCTTATGTCTTTCCCTTTGGTGATTTTTTTCTTAATTGTTGTTTTTCTCTGGACTGAGCTTGATAATTTCCCTAAACTAGGCCACATGCTTACATATGCCGCAACAGTGAAGTACCAAACATACTAAGTCCAAAAACAATCAAATTTGAGACAAAAATGGACTTAGCCTGTTTCTTTTCCGTTTAGCCCCCTTCGATAATATATATATTATATTTATATATATATATATTATATAGTATATATATAAATATATTATCTATATATATATAATACCACTTGTAGTTTGTATTTACCACAAAACAACTTGAACTTGTGAATACATACCTTCTGTTTTAGTTATACTGAAACCATCAGATATTTTTTGAAGGGTATATAAATTCGTTCTAAGATTACTTTGATAATTTATTTATGTTCCAAATGTACGGACTGAAGTCCTCCAATACGATCCAAAACACTAGGGTTTTTCTTTTTTAATACTTTTAAGATTAAGTTCTGTACGTAATATTTTCAAGAAATTTGCTATAGTTCAGTGGAAAACATAACGTGGCTTAATTAACATACCATTTTCGAGGTGTCTGAAATTTCTGAACCTGCTTCTTTAGGCGGAGTAACTTAACGGACCTTAAATGTAGGTAAAAAAATAATCAATAATCATACTGCATAGACGTGACCTATTTCCGCTTTACACTATTTAGTAAAGGGACACTCACCTTAATGAAATAATAAAATTTTATAACTGTAAGGGAACACAGGTCCTGCACGACCATTGGAGAGCTGGGACTCCGTTATTAATTACAGCCTTAATACACCGACATTTATAACTATATTTAAATTTTAAAAAGTAATTAAAAATATTTAGGTATAAACTTTCATCCAGTGATAACTTTGCATATGTT
>NW_025780322.1:0-12523 GCF_021130785.1 Homalodisca vitripennis | reverse complement strand
TTTTTTGCCGTACCCACTTTTAACGACAAAAGCCATAAAATTCTAACTTATAAAGTTGAAAAATCGAGTTCCCAACGGGTAAAATATGCAACTTCTTAAGGAAAAAGAAAAAAAAAATTTCCCAAATTTACTATAACTTAGAAATAAAATAGGGAAAAAATATTTTCAGGCTTATTAATTTTTCAAGTGTTAAAAATGCAAAAAGAAAAAAAAACATTGCACCTGATTTTTAAAGGGTAATTACATGTACATCTGTCAATCGTCAGGTTTGTATACTTAGTGCATGGGTCCTTCCCGGGGGGGAGGGGGTCGCGTTGGTTTATTTGGGGCGAGCTTTACACCAGCAGCCACCGAGAACCGCCAACTTTTAAGCTAATAAAAATTAAATATGAAAAAAAATTTGATTAATAGTTATGCACTATTGTTTCAACGCTTTTTAAAAAAAAATGTAATTTACACTTTAAAATTTATTTTATTTATAATTTATTCTTGTAAAAAGGGGATTCGAGAACGGCAAGCGCCTTCGGCAAAAAGTAACTAAATAGCGTAGGCCAGCCGCAGCGCCGCAGCGCTCGGTTCGTAACGATTAAAGTCAATATTGCAGCTAAAAGTGACACATAAATTAATACCAAAAATTCTGATATTTTTTTTTTCCAATGATTGATAAGAAAGTCTAAAACGTAATCGATTTAAACCTAAAACGATAATAAACATATATTTTCCCCCTAAAAATATTTAAATTAAAAATAAATAAAATAAATGGAAATTCCAATTATTGTATTTAAACAAGCAAAGATAATTTAGGGGCCTAAACTTTTTCACCGCTGTTAATTGAAACTGCATACCTTAAAAAGGGAAAACGCGTACCTAGCCTATGTACTAAAGGAAACAGTCAGAAATTTAGACGTTTTCGACTTCCAACAAAGAAAAAAATTTAAAAAATAACGGTAGACGAAACTTCCTTTGTTCCTGTAGAATTTAGTAAAAGAACGATAGCGGGGTAACAAAAACCCGTACTAAAATCTGCGGCAAATTCAAATAAGAGAATTATATTTTCTAAAAAAAAAGTTAAAATTATTTTTTTGCCGTACGTCCGGGTTTAACGACAAAACGCCATAAAAATTTCAAAACTTTTATAAAGTTAAAAAATACTGAGGTTCCCAACGGGAAAAAATATGCAACTTCTTAAGGAATAAGAATAAAAAAAATTCCAAGATTTACTATAACTGTAGAAATAAAATAGGGAAAAAATATTTCTAGCTTTTTAAATTTTTTTCAGAGTGTTAAAAATGCAAAAAGAAGAACAAACATTGCACCTGAATATAGGTATATTGACATGTACATGCTGTCAATCGTCATGTTTTGTTACTTAGATGCATCGGTCCTTCCCGGGTGAGTGGTCGCTTTTGGTGTATATATGGCGAGCATTACCACCAGCGACCACGCGAAACCGCCAACTTTAGACGTAATATACAATTAAATATAAAAATAATTGATTAATATTATGCACTATTGCTTACAACGTTTTTTAAAAAAGGGAAAATGAAATTGTATCACTTTAAAATTTATTTTATTTAAAAGTTTATTCTTGTAAAACGGATTTCGAGAACGGCAGAGCGCTCTGTCGGCAGATCGAGTAACTACAATACTGTAGCCAGCCGCAGCGCACCCGCAGCGCTGGGTTCGTAACAAATTAAAGTAACTAAATATTGCATGCTAAAAGTGTACACGTATATAATTAATACGAATAATTCTATATTCTTTTCCAATGATTGATAATATTCCACAACGTAATCGAATTATAACCTAAACGTAAATAAACATATATTTTACCCCTTAAAAATATTTAAAATTAAAATAAATATAATATAAATAATATGGAAATTCCAATTATTGTAGTGTAACAAGCAAAGATAATTTATAGGCCTAAACATTATTCAGCCGCATGTGTAATTGAGAACTGCTAGTACCTTGAAAATCGGTAAACGCGTAGCCTAGCCTATGTACTAAAGGAAACAGTCAGAATATTTAGACGTTTTCGACTTCCGAACGAAGAATAAAATTAAAAATAACGTAGACGAAACGTTCCGTTTTGTTCCTGTAGAATGTTAGTATAAGAACGCGTAGCGGGTGAACTAAATCCCTTAGCTCAAAGCTGACGGCAAATTCAAATAAGAGAAATTATTTTTTCTAACAAAAAACTTAAATTACTTTTTTGCCTGTACGTCCAGCGGTTAAGCGACAAAACTCCAGCCATCATAAATTCATAACGTTAGTAAAATTTGAAGAAATACTGAGGTTCCCAACAGGTAAAATATGCAACACTTCTTAAGGAAGAAGAATAAAAAAATTCCAAGATTTACTATAGAACTGTAGAAATAAAATAAGGTAAAAATATTTTCTAGGCTAAATTAATTTTTCAGAGTGTTATAAAAAATGCAAAAAGAAGAACAAACATTGCACCCCTGAAGTATAGGTATATTGACATGTACTCTGCAGTCAATCGTCATGGTTTTGTGATACTTAGATGCATCGTTCCTTCCCGGGGTGAGTGGTCCGCGTTGGTGTTATATATGGCGAGCAATTACACTCAGCGAGCCACGCGAGAACCAGCCAACTTTAGAGCGTAATATACAATTAAATAGGACAAATAATTGATTAATAGTTATAGCACTATTGCTTAGCAACTGCTTTTATAAAAAAATGAAAATGTAATAGTCATCACTTTAAAATTTTACTTTTATTTATAAGTTTATTCTAGTAAAAACGGGATTTCGAGAACGGCAGAGCGCTCTGTCGCAGATAGAGTATTACAATAGCTGTCGGCCAGCCCACAGCGCGCAGCGCAGCGCTCGGATTCGTAAACGGAATAAATGTAAACAATTAATGCATGCCAAATGTGTACACGAATATAATTAATAAGCAATATTTCTGAATTTCTTTTCCAATGATTGATAAGAATAGTCTACAACGTAATCGATTTATAACCTAAAACGGTATAATAAACTATATTTTACCCCTTAAAATATTTAAATTAAAAGATTATACATATAACAATAAATGGAAATTCCAATTATAGTAGTGTAACCAGCAAAGATAAAATTTATAGGCCTAAACATTTATTCAGTCCGCATGTGTAATTGCGAACTGCTAGTACCTTAAAATCGGTAAACGCGTAGCCTAGCCCTATGTAGCTAAAGGAAACAGTCAGAAATTTAGACGCGGATTTTTCTGACTTCCGAACGAAGAAATAAAATTAAAAATAACGTGTAGAACGAAACGATCCGTTTGTTCCGTGTAAATGGTTTAGTTATAAGAAACATCGATATAACGCGGGGGGGGGTGAACTAAATCCCGTAGCTCAAATCTGACGGCAAATTCAAAAAATAGAATTATAATTTTCTACAAAAAACGTTAAATTACTTTTTGCCGTACACCAGCGGTTAAGCGACAAAACGCCATCAAAATTCATAACATAGTAAAGTTGCAAAAATACTGAGGTTTCACAACAGGTAAAATGATGCAACTTCTTAAGGAATAAGAATAAAAAAAATTCCAAGATTTACTATAAACGAGTGTAGAAATAAAAATAGGGAAAAAATATTTTCTAGGCTATATTAATTTTTTCAGAGTGTTAAAAATGCAAAAAGAAGAACAAACATTGCACCTGAAGTATAGGGAATATTGACATAGGTACATGCTGTCAATCGTCATGGTTTGTGATCACTTAGATGCATACGGTTTCCTTCCCGGGGTGGAGTGGTCGCGTTGGTGTATATATGGCGAGCATTACACGCAGCGAGCCACGCGAGAACCGCCCAACTTTAGAGCGGTAATATACAATTAAATATGACAAATAATTGATTAATAGTTATGCACTATTGCTTAGCAACGCTTTTTTAAAAAGGAAAATGTAATTGTATCACTTTAAGATTTATTTTAGATTTATAAGTTATATTCTTGTAAAAACGGGATTTTGAGAACGGCAGAGCGCTCTGTCGGCAGATCGAGTAACTACAATAGCTTGTAGGCCAGCCGCAGCGCAGCGCAGCGCTCGGTTCGTAACGATTAAAGTAACTATTATTGCCATGCAAAAAGTGTACACGTATATAGATTAATACTGCAATAATTCTGAGTATTCTTTTCCAATTGATTGATAAGATTGTATACAACGTAATCTGATTTATAACCTAAAACGTAAAATAAACATATATTTTACCCCTTAAAAATATTTAAATTAAAACTATATACATATAAATAAATGGAAAATTCCAATTATTGTAGTGTAACAAGCAAAGATAATTTATAGGCCTAAACATTATTCCAGCCGCATGTGTAATTGAGAACTGCTAGTACCTGTGAAAATCGGTAATCGCGTAGCCTAGCCTATGTAGTTCAAAAGAAACAGTCAGAACATTTAGACGTTTTCGACGTTCCGAACGAAGAAAAAAATTAAAAATAACGGTAAGACGAAACGTTCCGTTTGTTCCGTGTAGAATGTTTAGTATAAGAACGATAGCGGGTGAACTAAATCCACGTAGCTTAAATCTGACGGCAAATTCAAATAAGAGAATTATAATTCTCTACAATAAAAGGTTTAATTTACTTTTTGCGCGTACGTCCAGCGGTTAAGCGACAAAACGCCATTAAAATTCATAACTGTTCAGTAAAGTTGAAAACTACTGAGGTTCCCACACAGGTAAATATATGTCAACTTCTTAAGGAATAAGAATAAAAAAATTCCAAAGATTTTACTATAGAACTGTAGAAATCAAATAGGGAAAAAATATTTTCAAGGCTATATTAGATTTTTTTCAGAGTGTTAAAAATGCAAAAAGAAGAACAAACCATTGCACCCCTGAAGTATAGGGGTATATTGACATGTACATACATGCTGTCAATCGTCATGTGTTTGTGATACTTAGATGCATCGGTCCCTCCCGGGGTGGAGTGGTCCGCGGTTGGTGTATATAATGGCGAGTCATTACACGTGCACGCGAGCCACGCGAGAACCGCCATCCTTTAGAGCGTAATATGACAATTAAATAAACAAATAATTGATTAATAGTTATGCACTAATGCTTAGCAACGGCTTTTTAAAAAGGAAAATGTAATGGTATCACTTTAAAATTTTATTTTATTTATAAGTTTTAATTCTTGGTAAAAACGAGGATTTCGAGAACGGCAGAGCGCTCTGTCGGCAGATAGAGTTAAACTACAATAGCTGTATGCCAGCCGCAGCGCTGCGCAGCGCTCGGTTCGTAACGATTAAAGTAACTAATAATATGCATGCTAAAAGTGTACACGTATATAATTATATTAACCAAATAATTCCCTGATATTCTTTTCCAATGATTGATAAGATAGTCTACAACGTAATCGATTTATAACCTAAAACGTATGAATAAACATATATTTTTACCCCTTAAAAATATTTAAATTAAAATATATACATATAAATAAATGGAAATTCCAATTATTGTAGTGTAAACAAGCAAAGATAATTTATAGGCCTAAACATTATTCGAGTCCGCATGTGTAAATTGAGAACATGCTCGTACCTTGAAAATCGTAAAACGCGTAGCGTAGCCTATAAGCAAAAGGAAACAGTCAGAAATTTAGACGTTTTCGACGTCCGAACGAAGAATAAAATTAAAAATAACGGTAGACGAAACGGTTCCGTTTGTTTCCGTGTAAACTGTTAGTATAAGAACGATAGCGGGTGGAACTAAATCCTGTAGCTCAAATCTGACGGCAAATTACAAATAAGAGCATAATATAATTCTACAAAAAAAAACGTTTAAATTACATTTTTTATATGCCGTACGTCCAGTGCGGTTTTAACGCGACAAAACGCCAAGCTACGCGTTTACACGATTTTCCAGGTACTCAGCAGTTTCACAATCTACACATGTCGGCAGAATACTGTTTAGGCCTATAACTTATCTTTGCTTGTTACACCTACAATAATGTGGAATTTCCATTTATTTATAATTATAAATTTTAATTTAAATATTTTTAAGGGGTAAAATATAATGTTTATTATATATAAACGTTTTTAGGTTATAAATCGATTACGATTGTAGACTATCTTATCAATCATTGGAAAACGAATAACAGAATTAATTGCGTATTAATTATATACGTGTACACTTTTAGCATGCAATATTAGTTAATTTTTAATCGTAATACAAACCGAGCGCTGCTGCGCTGCGCAGCCGCTGTCCTACAGCTATTGTAGTACCTCGGATCTGCCGACAGAGCGCTCTCGCCGTTCTCGAAATCCCGTTTTTACAAGAAGAAACTTTATAAATAAAATAAATTTTAAAGTGATACAATTACATTTATCCATAATTTAAAAAGCGTTGCAAAGCAATAGTGCATAACTATTAAATCAATTATTTGTCATATTTAATAGTATATTACGCTCTATAGTTGGCGGTTCTCGCGTCGGCTCGCTGCGTGGTAATGCTCGCAATATATACACCCAACGCGACCACTCTCACCCCGGGAAGGACCGAAGCATCTAAGTATCACAAACCATGACGATTGACAGCATGTACATGTCAATATACCCTATACTACAGGTGCACTGTTTGTTCTTCTTTTTTGCATTTTTAACACTCTGAAAAATTAATATAGCCTAGAAAATATTTTTTCCCTATTTTATTTCTACAGTTATAGTAAAATCTTGGAATTTTTTTATACTTATTCCTTAAGTAAGTTGCATAATTTACCTGTTGTGGAACCTGCAGTGTTTTCAACTTTACATAACGTTATGAATATTGAGTTTTAATACAATTCAAATTATATCGAAACTAACAAAACATTAAGTGGTTTCCTAGGAAACGTATGATTATTCTTTGGAAAATTTTTTTATTCCAGTTTAAGCCACATTGTACTATATATGATACATTAAACCCCTTCTACATAATTTCAGCTACCTAATAGTAACACACGATAGTTAAATACAAATCAAAATATATCGAAACTAACAAAACATTAAGTAGTTTTCTAGGAAACGTAAATTATTCTTTGGGAAAATATATTTTATTCAGTTTAAGGCCACAATGTACTATATATGATACATTAAACGCCTTCTACTAAAATCTCAGCTTACCTAATACCGAAACACACAATAGTTAAACACAATCAAAAGATATTGAAGACTAACAAAATATTAAGTGGTTTCCTAGGAAACGTAAATTATTCTTTTGGAAAATTTATTTTATCAGTTTTAGTCTTATTGTACTATTTATTAGATATAATAAACGCCTTCTACTATAATCTCAGCAAAACTAATAGTAAACACACTATAGTTAATACAATTCAAAAGATATCGAAACTAACAAAAACATATAAGTGGTTTCCTAGGAAACGTAAATTATTCTTTAGGAAAATTATTTTATTCAGTTTTAAGTCACATTTTACTATTTTATGATAACATTTAAAAACGCCTTCTACTAAATCTCAGCAAACTAATAGTAACACACAATAGTTAAATACAAATCAAAAGATAATCGAAAACTAACAAAACATTAAAGTGGCTTTCCTAGGATAAAAAACCGTAAATTAATTCTTTGGAAAAATTATTTTATTCAGTTTTAGTCCTTATTGGTTATTAATTATAATTATTAACGCCTTCTAGCTATAATCTCAGTAACTAATAGCAACACAACTATGAGATTACCAACACAATATATCAAAAGATATCTGAAACTAACAAGAAAGATTAATGTGTTTCTCCTAGTAAACGTTCGAAAATTTAGTCTTTTAATTGGAAAATTGAATTATTATTTAGTATTTAGTCCACTCTTTTGTACTATTTTTATGTTCATATTAACAAGTGTTTCTACTGAAATCACTTAGCAAACTAATAGTAATTTATACCTATATGTTAACATACACTAACCAATCAAAAGATAATTCTGAAAGCCTAAACCAAAACAATTAAGTGTTTTCCCCATATTCTTCCTTCTCTTAGGAAACGTAAACATTATTCTTATGGGGAAAATTAATTGTTATTCAGTTTTAGCCACTTATTGTTACTATTTATTATATAATTAAATCGTGCCCTTCTACTAAATCGCAGCTACCTAATATTAACACACACTATAGATCCACCAACACAATTCAAAAAGATATCGAAACTAACAAAAGATTAAGGTGGTTTTCCTAGGAAACGTAAATTATTTTTGGAAAATTATTTTATTTAGTTTTAGTCACATTGTACTATTTATGAATATTAAACGCCTTCTACTAATCTCAGCAAACTAATAGTAACACACAATAGTTAATACAATTCAAAAGATATCGAAACTAAACAAAACATTTATGTGGTTTCCTAGGAAACGTAATTTTTTTTTAATTTTTTAATTCTTATGAAACAGTTTATTTTATTCATTTGTTTTAGTCACGATTGAACTATTTATTATATAATTATATTAAAACGCCCCTTCTACTAAATCTCAGCTACCTAATAGTAACACCACTATAGTAAACACAAATCAAAAGATATCATCGAAACTAACCAAAACATTAAGGTGTTTCCTAGGAAACGTAAATTATTCATTTGAAAAATTGATTGTTAATTCCAGTTTTATGCCTTAGTGTACTATTTATGCGATTTATATAATTAACGCACTTTCTACTATAAAATCTCAGCAAACCTAATAGTAACTACACTATAGTACCAACACAATTCAAAAGATATCGAAAACTAACAAGACAGATTATAGTGGTTTCCTAGGAATACGTAAATTATTCTTTTGTAAAATTATTTTTATTTCAGTTTTAGTCACATTGTACTATTTATGATATATTACAAACGCCTCTCTACTAAATATCAGCTACCTAATGATTGTACACACAACTGATAGTTTAATTACAAAATTTCAAAAGATATCCGATAAACTAACCAAAACATTGATGTGGCGGTTTCCTAGGAAGACGTAAATTATTCTTGGAAAATTATAATTTTATTCATTTTAGTTCACATTGAACTACTATATTATGTGTCATATTAAACGCCCTTTCTACTCTAAATCCTCAGCTACCTAATAGCAGTAACAACACTATTAGTTACAACACTAAATCAAAAGATAATCTGAAAGCCTTAACAAAAGACTTTAAGTGTTTTCCTAGGAAACGTAATATATCTTTTAGAAAATTATTTTATTTAGTTTTAAGGTTCCACTTTGTACTATTTATGTCATATTAAAAGGTTTCTACTAATATCGTCAAGCTACCTAATAGGTAATTACACTCGAATAGTTAAGTAAACAAGATCAAAAGATATCGAAAACTATACAAAAAACACTTAAGTGGTTTCCCTAGGAAAAACGGTAAATTATTCTATTGGAAAATTATTTTATTCAGTTTTAAGCCACCATTTGTACTATTTATTATATATTAACGCCTTCTACTAAATCGCATCAACTAATAGGAACAACACTATCGTACCAATACAATTCAAAACATATCATTAAACTAACAAAACAATTAAGAATGGTTTCCCTAGGAAAGCTTATATTGATTCTTATGGAAAATGATTTTTATTCAGTTTCAGCCACATTGTACTTTTGTTAAATGTTAAACGCTTTCGAGTACTAAATTCCACAGCTAGCATTAGAATAACAATCTAGATTATACAAATCAATAAGATGTCAAAGTAACCAAACTGTATGTTACTTTATACGTAATGTTCTTTAAATATTATGTATTTATTGTCTTTTTGTATGCTTGTTACTAATATTTTTAAACCATTAGACTCATATAGCTACAAAACTAAGAGTAACACACTATTAGTTCAAGACATAGCATTAAGAATATCGAAAACTAACAAACTGTTATTTGTTTCCTGAGAATCGTAGAGTAGGTTTGGAAAGTTATTTTATTATATTTTAGTCACTTATTGACTATTTATTATGCATATTTCAACGCCTTCTAAACTAAATCTTCAGCTATATACCTAATAGGTAACTACAACGATTTTTTATATTATACAAAATCAAAATATATCGAAACTAACAAAGACAATTATAGTAGTTTTCCTTAGATAAACGTAAATTATTCTTTGGAAAAATTATTTTATTCAGTTTGATGCCACATTGTACGATTTATGATATGATTAAACACCTTCTACTAAATCTCGAGCTAACTAATAGTAACACACAATTATTTAACGCACAATTCAAAAGAGTATCGAAACTAACAAATAACATTAAGTGGTTTCCTAAGAAACGTAAATTATTGTCTTTTTGAAAATTTTTTGTATTCAGTTTCTTGATCAGCATTGTACTATTTATGTATATATTAAACGCCTTCGACTAAATCTCAGCTACCTAATAGTAACACACTTATAGTTAATGACAAAGCAAAACATATTGCGAAACTACCAAAACAACTGAGAATGGGTTTCCTAGGAAATCGTAAAATTATCTCTTTAGAAACTTATTTTATCCTGTTTTAATGTCACATTGTACTATTATATGATGTCTTGTGAAGCGCCACCTCTACTTTTTCACTCTACCTAATTAGTAACACACATAGTATTAATACAAATTCAAAAGATGATCGAAACTAACAAAACTTTAATGTGTACTATTAAACGTAAAGTGATCTCTTTGAAAATTAGTGATTTAGTTGTATTCGTGTTATGTTGTGTGGGCTAGTGATTAGTATATTAACGCCTTCTACTAAATCTCAGCAAATATTCTAATTAAACACTACTATAAGTACTAATCAACAAATTTCAAAAGATATCGATAACTAACAAAATACATATTAAGTGTTTTCCTCGGGAAAAGTAAATTATTCTTTGGAAAAAAATTTTATTATAGTTTTAGGACGACCATTTGTACTAAATGTTATACATCATAGAACGCCTGCTACCTAAATCTCAGCTACCATAATAGTAACACATAACTAATAGTTAACACAAATCAAAAGATATTGAAATTAACAATAAACCTTAAGTGGTTAGACTCCTAGGAAACGTAAATTATTCTTTGGAAAATTATATTTTTATTAACGTTTAGTCTTAATTGTTAGATTTATTATATATTAACGCTCTTCTACTAAATCGTCATGCTAACTAATAGCAACACACTATATAGTACCAACACAATTCAAAATGATATCGAAACTAACAAAACATTAAGTATTTTCCTAGGAAACACTAAATTTTCTTTCTTGGAAAAATTATTTTTATTTAGTTTTAGTCACTTTGTACTTTTATGTCATATTAAAAGGTTTTCTACTAAATCTTAGCAAACTAAATAGTAATATACTATAGATTTTTATTTTTTTTTTTTTTTTTTTTTTTTTTATTTTTTTAATACAAATCAAAAGATATCGAAACTAACAAAACAATAAGTGGTTTCCTAGGAAACGTAAATTAAATTTCTTTTGAAAATTTTTTTATTCAGTTATTAAGATCCTTATTGGAACTATTTATTATATATTAACGCCTGATACTAAATTCAGCTACCTAATAGTAACACACAATAGTTAAACAAATCAAAAGATATCAAACTAACAAACATTATGTGGTTTCCTAGGAAACGTAAATTAATCATTGAAAATTATTTATCATATATATAAACTATAATCAATAATAGAACATATACACAGTTAAATAACAAAATGTTTCCAGACAATTATTGAATATTATAGTTGTAGTATATTTTATAAGCTTCTCTTTCACTAATACCATAGTAAACATAAATATAACAACAAACTAATGTCAAAAGTAAATTTTGAAAATTATTATTTTTATCACTTGTATATTTTCAAATATTATTATCATTTATACAATAAATATATCAAACCTATCAAAACTTAAGTATTCTAGAAACAAATTATTCTTTGAAAATTATTAAATTTAAAGCCCATTGTACAAAAAATTAATTTTAAACCCTTTAAAATTTCAGCTACCTTTAGTAAATATTTTTATTAAATCCAATGATATTAAATATAAACATTAAGCCTTCTAAAATCAATCAAACTTGAACATTACATTATAGTTTTTCAAATTCAAATTTATAAATATTATCGCTTTCCTGGAAACTAATTATTTTAAAATAATTTATAATTCATTTTAAGAATAGTAACAAATTAAGTGTTTCCTTTAACTAAATATTATTTGAAAATTATTTTATTTAGTTTAAGTTCACATTGTACTATTTATGTATATAAAGCTTTACTAAATCTCAGCAACTAATAGTAAAACTATAGTTAATACAATTCAAAAGATATAAAACTAAAAAACATTAATGGTTCCTAGGAAACGTAATTATTCTTGAAAATTTTAATTCAGTTTTAGTACTATTTTATTAAATTATATTAACGCCTTCTACTAATTTCAGTAACTCATTAGTAACACACATAGTAACAACATATCAAAAATATCGAAACTAACAAAAATAAGTGGTTTCTAGAACGTAAATATTTTTTGGAAAATATTTATTCAGTTTTAGCCCTATGTAATTTATTATATATTAACTTTACTAAACTCTCAGTA
>NW_025780321.1:0-51032 GCF_021130785.1 Homalodisca vitripennis | reverse complement strand
GCCATGGGAATTTGTCTAAAAAATCTTGTGGATTTTCGCTCTGGAGACCTGTGTAAGTCCCAGCAGATATTACCGGTATGTTTTCCCCCCATGGTTACTGTGTTCGTTCTGTCAGGTAGTGTGAGTTGGCTCGTAATGTTGTGCTAAGGTTGGGGGTGCTTGTGTCTTGATGTCCGCCTCTGGGTTATGTACTATGTCGTATTAAAATTTGTTCTCTGCACTAGAAAATCCTCGATTGTAGCTAGATCCTTATAGTTTTCCCCTGTCCTCTTCACTTAGGTGAGTTTTTGTGTAGTTAAATTATTAAATATGGTTTTAATATTAGGGTGGACTTGCGCTTATACGTGTTATGTTCTTAAGTGCCGCTAGGATATGGTCTGAGGTCTGCTACAGTGTCTGTGTCTCTAGATAGTATTCCATTTTTCATTTAATATTTTTATTATGTCACTTTTGGAAGTCCTATATGTGTCTAATGGTATTAAATCTTCATGTAGTATGGTTTCCATTTAATTATACATGTCCATTGACGTACCTCGTTAGTTTACTTGGCGTTACTCTAATTACGGGTTTTTGAAAATATTTTTGAGTTATTGGAAATTTAATTTGTCTTTTAGGTAAATGAGTGGTTTGTCACTGAAGTAGGCTATTTTAGTTAAATAATTTCTTATGAATATTATTTAGTTCTAATTTATACCTAGCCTATGAAACTATGTGCTTGCCCATGTGAGGAATTTGAATGCCAACCGAGTTTAGAGCCTCCACATGTAAGGTTTTGTAGTTTGGTTTAGTTTAAGATTAAGGTTGTGACATATTTTGAGGCAAGGGTTGCTGTGAGAGGATTTAATAATAGGTTAGATTGGCAGTACAAATACCCTCAAATGAACCAACACATTTATTTGTGACAACATTTCATTAAATTGATTAATTGATTGCATCAATCGACATATTAAGCACAAACCTTAATACCTTAATACTTTGAAAATATGTTTGATATTAAATTATTCATTACAATTTATTTTAAATTTAATTCATTATAACATTTACTAGTTAATTTTGTAGTGTTGCAATAATAATGAGTTCATGGACTAACATGAGAAACTTTCTTTAAAATAGCTAAAACATTTACATGAATTTACATTTTCGAAATTGTGAACATTTAAATAGATATGGAATTGAAAATGATTAATGAACCCTAAAATATACTAAGTTCTTAAAATTACTTACATTTTTATTTCACATCACACTTATTACGCCTAGAGATATTTTTCCGCACACGAACACAAACACTCCCGAACTTCACTTTTCGAATTCCCGGCCTCCACTTCCTCCTCTCCTCCTTCTTCTTCAGTTTTGATGTTCTTCTCCCGCCAGCTCATTGACCACGCCTCTGCCAAATCTCTCCATCATAATTGGTGAGTAAAAATTTTTCATATCAGCATGGCTGTCCCTTACATTGTCGCACGGTTTTTACAAATAAGCATTTCCGCTGCTTAAGCAAGCATTTCCTGTTTGTTCACCATCGGCGTCTAGGCGGATGTGCGTATCCAGTTACATCCGGGAGGATGTTTGTATCGAATTGTAATACAAGACTTTCTTTCCAGCAACTATCTGTACATTGATTCTATGAATTTTATATTACTAATAATTACATAAGTCTTACAACTGTCAATCTTCCAAATTCAAATCTCGTAATTATTATTCTAGTTACTTAAACTGCAATAAATCATCACCATTTTACTATGAAACCTGTGTGATAATCTCAAAATATACTAGCAATTATAATTTAGGTATTACACACTTTATTACGTAGTCTTTTTAAAATTAGGAACATTGCATAAATAATTTGGAAGCTTACCAGCAAATAAATCTTCTTCCCGTAGTTAAAATGTTGAGAACAACAACACAAAAAGAAAGGGATTTTTAACAAATTACCAGCCGGATACTATCTTTAACCTAGATTTCAGTAATTAATATTACATGATCCTTCAATAAATAACTTAAATTTAATAAAAATTAAATTTACAACATATTTCTATTTTATTTTTAAGTATAACCATGTAACTAGGCGCGCTCCATGCTTAATAAACATTTTCACTATAAAAAGAGGAAAGACGTTATATTATTCCGTAGTAATCAAATTTAGGCTGACCAAAAATAATCCAAAAAAACCATTCATACCAGGTTGAACGGAATAGTTAAAGAATGCATTTAAATAATTTTAATATGATCTGAAGGATTTTAGTTTAATTCGTATATTTTCCTAGATGCCATCGTATTGCAACAAAATATCAATATTTATTTTATAAACTATGTTTCAAATCACTCTCTCACGGTCTTTATTTCCTGCGTATCAACTTATAAAAATACAAAAAGTATTCTAAAGTAAAGTACAGGGACGTTCGGATGGTGTTCTCTGTTTGTTATCGACCCAATCCTCACACAATAGCATCTAGAACAACTGAAGAGATGCTCTCTTTGTCTCTTGGAGATCGGTTTTTACAAAATTCGCGAGTTTTAAGGGAATTATTTTCAGGTGATTGTTTATTTATTCTCTATAAAGCAGTAATACTGAAATAGAGATTTTGGAGAGAAACACTCTTTATATTATCTTATCTGCAATTTCTCGTTTTTTATATAAAGTATGAAAACAATTCATATGAAAAACAATTAAAGTAAAACTTAGTGGTATAAATAGTATTAAAATACGATTGAAGGTTTTATGATCAGATTAAAATATCAAAGCGTTTAAGCAAAATAAAGCAATTTAAAACACCATCATTTCAGCCTTGTGGCCACTTAAAATTATACAAATGATGATATTGTTGAAGGCAACGTCTGAGGAAACGTTAGCTTTCTCTCCTTATACATGTTTTTTTGCGATTTTGTTAATGATTATGCAACTTCCCGCTATCTCAAGCTTATTGAAAATACAAATAAACTAGTGTACTGGTTACAGTTTCATTAGTTCTCGCCTGTTTTATAAAAATGTTTCGGGTATTTTTTAGTCAAGTTTTCAAAACGTGTAGACCAACTTTTTGACAGACCATGTATTGAAAACCAACTAAAATTATAGTATAGGTTATATTTTAAATAGTGCAATAGTTCAGCCATAAAAATATTAGTTCTATCTTTAACTTAATTTTTATACTACCAGTAGGTATTATATTGCAACAAATATTCTTGCTGTACGCGATTCCCTTCAGTAACCATTGGACATTCTTGGTAATGAATATTGAGTTTTATGGATTCCTGTGATATTCACAGGGTGGCAGGAAATTTAGTAAATTGAGATTTGTGTTAAATATATATCAATACTAATATTTTGATAAAAACTGCCACCTGATACCTAGGGGTAAGGAAGTCACAACGAGAAAGAGTCAGGAATCGTTTACAGGATTATATTCCTGGATCTGTATGGCCTGAAATTCCAACCGAAGCAGCGCAGTCCACTGTACACAGTACTACATACGACAGAACGATTTTTCAATCAGTACATCTTGTGAACAAAGGAACCAGTACAAAATTAAAATTGGATGACAACCACTGGCCTAATAAAGACATTCCTTTGGGTGGACAGTACACTCATCCTTCACAGCGAATAGTGACACTCTTTCATGTGGGCCGTTATGGGATCTCATGCCTCGGAAGAAATGTCTTGATCCCTATCTAGCAAGCCATAGTATCGTAATATTTTATATTAAATTAATTTATTAATGTAACACAAAATTATCTTTTATTTGTACCACACATTAAAAAAAATCTACCCAAAAAAGGGCCATATGAAACAAATAATATTGTTTATTTTATTGAATTAAATCTTCACACACTTTAATATAACATATACAAAATATGATTTAAGGATATTGTTAGGAATCAATAAAAATGATGGAATAATTCGCATGTGCCTTTGTAACTCACGAGATCTGACCCTGAAGGAAATACAAAAAGAAAACGAAGACACGGTTTTTGCTCATGGGCATCACGGACCTCGGGGGCTATACTTCGACGTTTAGAGAAGTAATGTTAAGTCTCTGTCAACGAGACCAGAGGTGTCGATTTATCATATAACGGACTACCGTAACCTACCGAAATCGCTTTCGCCCTCCACAATAATCTCAACTTTGCGACTTTGTGTTATTACTTATGTAAGTCTAAGAATTATGTATATAAGACACTTAAAACACGATCATTACAAAACGACTTTGCAAAAGGACACTAACTAGGTATATTTTAAGTAATATTGATTAGGTCCTGAAATTTTTATTACATAATTATTACAGTTATACCGATTTTCTAAATATATAAAATTAAAAAACCTTATTAGTGACAAAAAACTAAGATCTTTGATTGGTAAACTAAAAATTACATGATTTACTTATAATAGATGTGCAATATTTAATTATTAATGTTTACTAAACTTTTTGTTTAATCAAACAGCAGATTAAATCTATTTGAACCTTAGTACAATCATATGAAATTTTTCTTTTTGAATTGTATGTAGAAATAAAAATTACAGAAAGAAACGTCAATGCGAAATATCTTTAACAGGATTTTATTTCAGCCCAATCTTACGCTGTTGTACTCTCTCTCTACTTCACCGGAACTGTTATTATTTGAACACTACTATAAAATCTAATTCAATGCAGAAAAATATGAATGTATTAAATGGCGAGATATCACGGAAACCTGTGGGCTTTAAATATAGCACAAACTTAATGTTTACATAGACAAGAAAGGCGTCTATGGTAATGCATGTTCAACCATGAAATTCAGCAAAGTGTTATTGAAGTATCAGCAGTCAATAGTATGACGCAATTAATTATTATTAAGCCTGGCGAGGGATGTAAAATAAGTGTTTTCTGTATGATTGTTTGCCTGTCTATCTGTCCGCGGGACGTATCGAGAATGCAATGAGCTGTGGTGTACGCATACAACACTAACAAAGCCTGTTACACAACACATAGTGTGGCGTACTAGACAAATTACCCTCTTGGATATATATTTGTTTAATGTACTGGACAAATTTACCCTCCTATAAAAAACGCACTAAGATCGCACGTATTTTAATTCATACATGTAAAAAACAATTATGTCCTAACAATACATAAAAAATTTCAATGTAACACTACGGATACTAACTTACCTTAGAACTTATCCCGGCAAATGTCCCCAGTATCCTTCTTCCAGTAAGCAACAATATTGAAAACAAAACTGGGACGCATAGTCTTAACTCTTACAATATTACAAGGTCAAAGTTAACTGTAAGCCTCTAACTGTTCTCCGTCAAAGTTGAACCCAACTTACAATGCTACGTATTCCATATAAAGTTACGTAAAAACGTTTATAAATTTTTGACACGATAAAGCATGCTAGCTTTAGTGAATAGAGGAAACACTCGTATTTGGTTATTTGTTTAATATAGATTCAATCGAACAATAAAAATGCCTCTCGACTAGGTTATGACGTCCGATTTTTCACATAAACAGTAAACATTCTGAATGACACAGCTGAACAACAATCAAATAAGTTGCACAAGTTTCCATGAATACAACGTAGGATTTAAACAGACCACTTTTATATTAGTTCAATTATTTATATTATGTTTTCATACAAGAGAGAAAGAGATCCAGTTCCTGACCAGAGCCCTCGGAAACTGAGAAAATTTAAAGTTCAGCCTCCTGTAAGGACGATACTGTCTATGTTGAGGTCTGGTCTTAAGTCCGTCTGCTTCCCCTTGCAGCTCTAAATTGCTGGCGACTTGAAATTCTTCGTCCAATATTGGAATCTTTGTAGTAAATTTCTTGGAAGTGGCCTGATATTGGTAGGTTTAATTCACCCTCAACTACATACTTATAGGAAAACTCAACTTAGTTAGTCAATGATCTTTTGTATCTATTTGTAAGTACATGTCACACTTTTAATTATTTGAATTAATATAAAATTGAAATGTATTCATTGTTTTATCTGTATCATCCACAACAGCATTGTTAGCACACTTTACCGTAGACATACCACTGGCTAATCAGTAGTCTTGAACCCTTGACTATTTCGTTGAGCAAGTTCCACTATTGATCCGCTTTAATACAATGGTGAGGTTTCACAATCAGAGAGCACTCTTATACAGTTTATAGTTCCACAGAGAGCAAAAGTGAAGTATTAAAAAAAATCATCATCAGTTTTTATTTTCAAAACTAGCGGGCCCGGCGCGCTTTGCTGCGCATTTCAATAATTTTTTGCAAAAGTTGCCCGCGGCTTCGCACGCAATTTCCCGTTGAAAACTGTAACACTATATTCACTTATTCTTTTTCTATCACATTCTAAACATTGCTGAGATAATTGATAGTCGTTCCATCGTGAGCCTCTTGGGCGTATTATGAAGGTATGTACCATATTCCTGCCTCTATCTAGCTGTTACCCACGGCTTCGCACGCAAATCTTAAGAACCGAAGTCCTTATATTACTTAGTAAATTTTTTTTTTTTACTATAATAAATTTTAGATTAAATTTAGTTATATCTCCGATGCCACGATTTGAGCTTGCTTTGTTGTCTCGATCGAGAGAATATGTACACACGGAGTTTTGAGAACCATACTTCTGTCAAAAAAAACAACTAAGGTTGATTTTATAAACATTCTTTATATTTGTAGCCAACGTAAGATAGTAATTATGATATCTGCATTACTCTTCTGATCAAGCATGAGCATGGTTTATATTAAATAAATATTGGCAGTTATAAGGTGAAATTTTTACGTCAAATTTGAATTGTATTATCTGGATAGTAAAAGTCTATGTTTAACAGTGATTGCAAAAACAGTTTAAACAAAATTTGTCGTTTCTCTTAAGCTTACTCTATGCTTTAAAACTATAAGTGTAATATATGTTTACAAAGAAACAGCTGAATTAAAAATTTGAAAAGACGTTAACATATGTTTGCTGCAATGCATTTCTTATGGGTATTTCTGTAAACCAGTGGGGCGGGAATCCTGAATCGGGAAAGGGATGGGCATAGCTTATAAACCTTCTCCGTGGAAAAATACATATACGTACAAATTTTCATCATAATCGGTCCAATAGTTCACGATTCCATAAAGGACAAACATACAAACATTCATTTTTATATATATAGATGACACCCACATGCTTCGAACTGTGTCAGAGAGATCTTTCTATTTGCCAATGTCTAAATTAAATTAAAAATTAGGAAATGAAATTATGCATTAGCTAAGACCAAAAACTTTGATACAATTTTGTAATAAGTTACATCTTGCTTATTGGTAATGAAAGATACCACTTTATTTCATTACTTATGTAGTAAACTAGTCATATAATATCACACTAATATCTTTCTCTAATTTATTCTACTTTGTAAATTACAACTTTTAAAATTTATTTACAATTATTTTGATTTTACTACCTTCATTCCAAATCAAAATATTATTTACCCTAATACTTTTATAGTGTTCCGTTAATGTATTGGATACTGGACATAGCCAGGCAATGGAGTACCAACTGTTATTGCTTTATTTTTAATCGTTAAAAAATGTATAGTCTGTTCGAGACTCCATTAGCAGATCAATACATATTAGTTTCGTGTAACTCAATATTATAATTATATGTATTTTTATTTTACGCTACTATATCTTACATAACATGACATACTAACACATACTTATACCTCTGAATCCACGAAACTATTATTGTGATTTCATTTTCAGTGCATGTTATCTGTGTGCAGTTCAAGTAATATTTGAATTCTTTGTTTGAAGGTTATTTTTGACGATGGAAGGATTGTGAAGGAAACAGGATTTTTCCGGACATTTGCCATCGTTCAGTGAAACAAGAAAACAGTAACACTACGTTTCGAGATCTGTAATCTGATCTCTTCTTCAGGTAAAGAACTAACCTAATACATAATTACAAACTAGGTTAAAATAAACAAATCTTACTAAAGCGTTGTGGCACGCCTAAGTCAGGAATCACAACCTACATGTTGTTTGTCAAATTCACTAACTCCAAAGACATGCACTTAATACAAAACTATACCAAACACTAATCATTAAACTAAACTACGGAATACAGGTCACAATACGTCTTCACTCGTCTACTAACCACCTACGACTGACCAGAGGGACTAGCCAATGGTAATCGTGACGGCTGGCTAAAACAAGATGGCGGAAATACAAGGGAAGGGGGACAGGAATGGGCCCTTTCGTTATTATTGGTTCATGCGAGATGAACTTCTTAAAACCATATTGTGACTCCGCATTGGTTTATTACAAATATCCGATCCGTTTGATACTTTTGGTTTTCTCTTTAGTTCATTTTTTAGAATTGGCAACCAAAGCGGCCTAATCTCGACTGATGGTTGACTGATTGGTTGGTCTGCCAATTTAATGTATGTTGCCTCAATTAATGTCCTTTTGAAGAAATGTGGTTCCCGATGTATTATGTGGGCTTCATCCCAATTCATATGATGGTCTTCGGACCAACAATGGTGTGCAATTTTTGACTTTTCTGTGAAACCCTTTCTCGTGTTTTCTTTGTGTTCTTTTATCCTTACGTTTAGTGGTCTTTTTTGTCTCGCCTATGTATTCCCTATTGCAGCTACATTTTATACTGTAAACACAATTTTTGGAATCCTGTGTGCCATTTTTTGGTTTTGTTTTTACGAGACTTTTTCTAAGAGTGTTGTGTGTTTTAAACGCGGTTCTAATGTTGTACTTTCTACCTACTCTTCTACTTTTATCCGATAATCACGGCACATAAGGGATTGACATAAACGCAAATTTATCAAAATTCTGTTTTTCTGACTCAGGAATGATTCTTCTGGTTCGTTTGCACTTATTAATTACTAATTGAGGGTATCCATTGCTTCTGAGATCCGATTCAATTTTCTTAAATTCTTCTTTTAGTCCATCTTTATCTGAGCACAAGCTCTTTGCTCTATCAAACAACGAGTAGGCTACTCCTTCTTTGACAGATTTTTGATGGTTGGATTGATAATTTAAATATTTTCCTGTGTGTGTTATCTTTCGAAAAACAGTTGTCTTAAGGACATCCCTATCTCTTAATACACACACATACACACACATAGTATTTGAATTTTCAGTGTTGAATTTCAATAAACGTGAAAATATTATCTTCTATTGAATACCATAATATGATTTTTATGCTCGCATAACCCATTTAGTCGCGGTGTAACTCATAGTTTTATTGATCAACAATAAGTATATTTGGATCATAGGATATAATTATAAACCCGTGGTTATACAAAATATAATATAAAAGTAAGGTAAGATAATTTACCGGTATATTTTATTCTGTGGGTTTTTAATGTGTTTTATGATTTATTTTACAAATGATAAATGGTTATAATACAAGAACAGGTTCTATTATTGATGCTTTATTTCATTCTATCTGACTTGACCTTATCCTTGCCTATCTGGCTTGGATTGTAATTGGAAGGAAATCTCATTTGCATTTTAATATATAAACTTCGCAACTTAGTTTGTCACTGGCCTGCCTAATGTTTCTTCACAGAAGTATAACACTGCTAAATTCCTCTAGTCAATTTTAAGGGCATTATCTATTATAGGAAATTTTACAATATGCCACATACGTTGTGCTACTTAGCTCTTGGTCCCTAAATGAATTTGCTTTACACTTGAAAGTTTGAGTGTATACTTAGCGAATCTAGTTTACGTGATCCATGGTATGTCGTACTACTGCCTTATAACTTTAATGTGTAAGTATAGATAAGTTATATGTAACATTAAACGGATCAAGACAAATTAAATTAGTTTTTTTATTTGTGTAAAAACCCTTTTATAAAACCTAAAAAGGGCCGCGATCATGTATCAATAAAATTGTATCTTCTCTGGTTGTACAAAAGTTTTATATAGTTAATTATGTGTAATTAGGGGAAGTTAAAAATCTATAATTTGTGTTTAACTGTTTGTAATTAATTGCTTTATTATTGGAGCTTTATTAAAACGCACATCTTTTTCATTATTTTGCATTGCAAGCAGACACTGACCTACAGTTATTTTGATCTGGATATCCTATTTCGTAATCTGTTATGAATACGTAAACAAACGCAAACACTATAAGCTGTATGTAGGGTTATAATTTGGATTTACATATTATCACTTCACACATTTAATTTACTCGCAAAACTAACTACTTAAAATTTACCTTAGAATCTCAGTGTAATATTACCTAATTATTATCGATGGTAAAAATATAAAATAATTTTTGATTTTAGGTACCAAGAAACGTTTAATTTGCATTTCTGTTTCAAATATACGCAATATTTAAATTGAAAAAGATTCCTGCCTTAGCCTAAACTTAGGTAATATCACGTTAAGCGTATTTGTCGGCGACTGAGTTTGACAAGGCTCGAAATTACTGTAAATGGAGTATAAAGATAAAAACACTGATGTGTGTCTTTAAAAAATAAACATGAATAGCCTACTCTGTATTTTCAAGCTTTATAAGCAGCATTTTAGATGCTTCAAATCTATTAATTTATTTTTATACTGATTACGTATGTTTCTTTTTTAGAAATATATGGGCTAAACTCCTAACTACATTCCTTAAAGGCTAGACTAACACATTCCTCATTTCCTACTTATGTTCCAGAGAGCGCAATAGGCTCGTTAACATATTATTCAAGAACTCCTCTGAACTATTTTCGTTGTCAGTACTTGACTTGCTTTTCTGCCAAATTCTCAAACTTGCAATTAAAAAACGTTACTATATTAGTCGAAAAACCGTTGAGGAATTCTTATTTTTACCTATATTAAAAGTCTATAGTGAGATTGAATTTAGTCACAAAGATTTAAAGACTCGTTTGAGTCTTAATCTTAATTAATAGGTATAAAACCGTAACAATAATATTGTATAATACAGATTTTTCAAAAGATTTAAAAGATACTTTTGTTTATTCGAAAAAGATTTTACCAGGCACTAACATATATACATAAATTACATATGTACAACACATTTCCAATCGATTTTTCATTAAACAACTTAACAAAATAGAAGCAAACCTTAATGGTTATTTTCATTCTAGATTTACTGTTTGATTTTTACATTTTTTATATGTATATTATATGTATATATATATATATATATATATATATATATAATTAAATAAGGCTACTGCCATTTATACAAATTTATTTTACATATATATAGCTTATTTCCACATATTATGTGCAAAAAGATTCCAAAATAATCACGTTTTTTTGTTGTATTTTCTTGATAGCCCAGGCATGGGTAAGTGATGTATTACACTCAATATTATTCTTTAAATGCGCCTTGAACATTTAACACCCTGGTGTAAACTTATAGTTCTTCTTCCTGATAATTTCTATAAGAAACTTAAGCCATACGAATAGTCTATTTCTTAACAAACAATAATTATTCCTTGTTGCCATGAAAACACAATTTTAAAACCTACCTTTGAAAAATTGTGTAGGACAGTTGCATTTTGAGCAATTTGGCTTCAAGTTCATATGGAGAAAGTTAGCAGAGTTCATATTCATCCTTCTTCCGAGCTATGACCGGAACACCACGGCTGAGCCTCTGTGGCTTTGACTGGAATATTCTTCAAATAGATAAGTCAAAACATCACCTTTTTCATTAAATACAATTCAGGTAGATGTTGTACTGTTTGTACGGCTGTATAATATGTTGTCTGAGTATTAGTGTTAAACAATTACTCCTTGAATTTAGATTGTAGCAACTCATGACTGACTTATTTACCTGTAGAATAGCAGAAGTACTATAACCTACTTATTTTACTGTATATGTAGCTGTATGTAATTACTGTATGGGCACCAGTCAGTACTCCACATACTTGTCCGTTGTTATCACTAGTACCGCTGAGGCAATACAGTTGATTAAATATTTGCACAAATTAAAAACAACTAATCACTCTTCAATAAAGTTATACAATGGTCACAATCAACATTTATATGTATTTCCCCAGAAGTTCTTCATTTTGGCTTTTTAGACTAAACGAAAGCGTGTATATCAAAATAGACATACTCACAGGAAGAAAAAAACGTTGCGAGTTGTAATGTATTTAACTGTTAAATTGCCGCCACCATTGCTTGTTGCCAGAACCTGTTCTAAAAGATTTCCCTTGTGATATTTACTTTTAAAAGTGTTTATTCACTTGTTTATTGTTTGAAGTGGTGTACATTCAGTATTCCAGAGCCAATTTGTATAGTTCAAGTACTCAACCTGGTCCATAAAAGTTTGGGGAAAGGTTATCTTAGAAAGAATAGTTATAAGTATTTGGAATTGTGGTGGTGAACGACATATAAAAGTATCAATAGGGCTAAAATATGAAATAATTAATTTTTTCTAAGATTATATTTCTTACGCTTTACACACTAAAACTGACCCGCAGACAATTAAATATATGTTTAATTACATTTTTATATATTAATTAACGATTTTATCTCCCATTTAATTGCCTGACAGTGATTAAAATATTACCTAAATGTTAGTATAAAGTATAAAGATACAGGAAAATTGTTAAGAAAAGATCCCAGCTTGATATTTTGTATCCCTTTTGATGCTGTGTCGTTTTGATTCTTCCAAACGCAGCGAGGTTGACAATCGATTTCTTCCAGGTCAACCAGTAAACTCGGATTGATTGTGTCATTTATAAGCTTTATATGAACATGCGTAGGTCAATCTGCGTTGTAACTGTACTATCTGATTCAACTATACAATGTTGTAAGAGCTGTACTAGATGTTTATATTTACAAGCATTGATCTTAGTTCTTTCCTACATGGATTATCTAAATATACAACAAATTAATGGTGAAATGACATTAGAGCGAGAAAACTAGCGGCTAATAGTGATCCACGACTTGACTCCCGAGGCTCTGATGGCGTACTGACAGGGTTAGGTGTATTTACTGGCTATTTTTTCAAATCTCCTGTGATATCAGCACACACAATTTTTCCACTGCAGGAACTTAAATAAATATTCGACCGCAAGTCGTTTCTCGTTATGTCTTCATTGACGTCATAAATTTTTTGCCTCATTTTGTTTCTCCATAAACACCTCCAGGGTGTTGGTAACGGTAGTACCTGTGTCTGCTACCTGTGGTCGTGGGCTAACTTCCAACAAAAAAAACAATGATAACAGGATGGAAATTAATAATGGTAGATAGATATTTTTAAGAATATGTAATCAAATTAAAGATTCCATGAGGTTAGTAAATCTATGAATCCCATTGTTAGAAACTTTCTATAGAAACTAAATTATATCGGTTCCAATATTTAGTAGTTTTTAACCGTTGTGAATCTAATTTTTATGAAAAGGTAAATCCAATGTTTAGCATTGGTCTTAAAGTTGTATATGTGGTGAACGTAGAAGTATTATCCTATCAGATGCTAATAATATTAAATCAAACTTATCTTTAATAATATTGACAAATCTTTCAAGTCAGCACATTGTGCACTTGAAAGATTGGGTGCAATTAGGAGTGTACTTCAAGATCAAATTTAACTAAATAAGTAGTAACCTCTATATTTATATTACAAATTGCAACCGAGAATAGAATATATTTTCTTTTAATATCAACCGGTGTATAAAATAAAATATTTTTTTCTTGTCCTAATCTATTAGGACTTCAATAATAATAAAAAATTATGCAGTCTGAAATTTTTTAACGTTTTTATCAAGTATTTATACTTTAAAGATCAATACGTTTAGTGAGAATTTATGGATCTATATTATTCTCTTGTCGAGGAAGTGCATATCGTATGCGGTAGATGGCAGCACACGTGACTTAACCTACATAACTCTATTAACCAACCTAATAAGGGGAGGGGAGTATTACATGTTAGAAGGGTGACGTCCTGCCCAAGGACTGGCTCTAGTACCATGTAATGCTCTAACCTGGGTGCGTATAACAGTGTCACTGCAGCCATTGCTGTTGGTTCTAGTAACAGTAATGGATGCACTGCAACTGTTTTAAGCACAGGCAGTCCCAATCCCTGCCAAGGTTGGTCATAAAAAAAATTTTTAATTAACATTTTTATAGATCTCCTATACATTTCCTTCGTGACATATTTTCCGTATGCATATTATTACATCACAGCGACATTTATGTCTGAGTTGGTTGCTGTAACGTGTTTTATGATGTTTGTAGACTTTATTCTGCGTATCTTTCAGGCTTGCGTATTTATACTAGACAGCAGTTGTTTTACAAAATAGTTTTAACTACTATAAGTAAAAGCTAAATGTTCTGAACAAACTACCTAAGTGACTGGACTTAAATAAAATAAACGTATTAGGGATTATGTGTTTTTAGTATTTCTTTTAAATGTACCAGATGACTTCGATGTTTTGATATTTTCCAAAATGATAGTTCGGTTGTGATGGAGTAATGTATTGTGAGAATATGAAATAGTTTTCACATACATTATATGCTTCGTAGTTTTAAAATATTGTTAGTTAAAAGATTTAGTTGATTCTTCACACGTTATTGAACGCATTACTTAAGAGACGATACAAAACTATGAAACTTTTGCACCGGAATAATATTATACATAGAAACGTTTATTGAATTGAGGAATTGAAATGAGGCTGTATTAAAAATCGGTGGTAATTAACACTTTTCACACATTTTAAATGTATTTTATTACAAACGTGCCGACTAAATAAAATATAATCTCGTTTATTAAGTCATTTGATAATGAAGCATTTTACTCAGTTAAAAATATACAAAAAATCAAAAAGTAATTTTTCTAGAATCTTAAAGAAGAAAGTATTCTAAGGTAAGTCTCTCTTTATCTGTGGTATATTAAAGTTAACTGGTTGGATCGAATGGTTTCTGGACTTGAACACTAACACTGAATTAAACATGAACTCATAAGAAACTGGAATTTTAATTAACTGAATAATAGATTTGCCTATCAATCAGGAGGATATATCGATAACAAATTAACCTACTGACCTGAAGTGCGTGTCCTTGACTGGATATAACTCGTTCTATCCTAAGAGAAGACGTTTGCGTCAAATATTAGGAAATGTTTTACTTAGTCGTTTATTCCATACTTCTATATTTTGTTATAGGAGAAACTCCAAGTGCTCAAATATTAATTACCGTTCTAATATCGCTTAGTAAGTTACCAAAAATGTAAAACATATTGCACTCAACCGAGTATTTCATCACGCAGACTTTCTCCAGAATGTTTTAAACAACAAAACAATGGCAGAAATAGTTTGGCACGCAATTAACATTACGTCACAAGCCTTGCTTATTGTCTAAAATTCCAACAATGTCTGTTGCGGAGCACACAGTGAACGTTGTATGAGTACATCATATTACGTAAATGTATGTAGAGTTTCAAAAAATTACCGAAGTGAAAGTACAAAATAATGCTTTATAGAACTTTACTGTCGTATACATAAAACGTTGAGCAGAATTTAAACAAATATAACTAAACAAAAACGAATAAAGCACTTTATTTGCCTTGAATTTAGGTTCATATTAGGAGTTGTGAATTCAGCGCGTTTCTCATAGAAAGTAATTTAATAATTTCTAAGTTACATTGTAATTTTGAGCTAAGCGTTACATTGTTTACTCCCCACAGTAGCAGGCCTATTATTGCTTCTCTCCATGATTAGTTATTAGAGTATACCGCATATACAACGAAGCTTTCATTATTTAATAAAAGAGAAATATTCTTTCATATTTACAACCACTTTGACATTTATTGTTTAACTTTTCATGTGAAAAACAATTAGTAATTGCATTCACTACAGAAACTTTCTATACTAGCCAAAAATCTTTTATAAAAATTATCTTATTTATAAGCAGTTTACAATACAATTCACTATACATTGCGACAACTCATATTACAAATTGCGAGTCGATATTACAATAGTACACAATTGTTCTCCTTTTTTGTACGTCACAGATCCACAATAGCATCTGACTCTTTTCACCTTTTGTTCATGAGACTCTTTGATGATGGTGGAAATTTTCCCTGCAAAATCTTTCAGATTTTACCTTTCCCCACTAAAGCAGAATTTTGGATGGACAAACATCACTATTCCAATGTATACAAGAAATAACTGTTTCTTCACTCTGTCCGTGATAAAGAGACGGTGGATTGACATTAGTGTGGGATTACTAGTCATTCCCGGCTCGTTTCCCGAGGTCTGGCAGCGTTCTGACAGGGAATAGTGCATTTTCTGTCTTGGTCTCCGAATCTCCAGTGACACCAGCACACGCTATTTCGATTTCAGCTGGAACTCGAGACAAGATGAGGACCACGAGTCTGACTGGCGGTTAAGGTACTCATGTCGGTCTGCGTTGACGTCAGTCACTTCTTGACTTAGTATCTTAGTAACCTCACTTATCTTTGTCGACATCATGGTTTTTATTTTCTCCATCAATGCAATCTACAATGACAAATATTAATGGCGTAAAAATGTCATAGTAACGACGTTTTATCAAACTATAATAGATTGTTTCCATCAGACATTTGAAGAAACCTTAATACTACCACTTAGTTTAAAATATATCATACACATTACTTTTAATTTTCAGTGCAAAAACAAAACCTAAGCCTGTGCTATTTCTAGCTAAGAACCAAAGTTCAAAGTTTTAGACAACTTGGCTACCGGAACCATATATATATATTCACTTTATCCTTAATGCAAGATGACACAGTACCGTAAGTATTTGGGACATTTCAGGTGTAAATTTAATGCCATTCTGAAACTACAGTTTTAGTCAAATCTCAAGACTGTTATTACACTCTTTTATTAGGTATTATAAATAAATCTGCCTGCTAATTGATGTCATATTTGTGATTTGAGTGTTTTGTTCTTATTATTTTCAGGTGGCTTCGGTCCTGCGTTGGCTTGTCGTCCCCTCTTTGACATTATCACGTAACACTACTCCACGTGTGTTGCAAAACACACAAAGTATGAATGATGATTGAATGGAAGTGTGAAAGTTTGCGTGCGTGTAGAACTACATTTAACTACAACAATAATTCTCCACTACACAACATATTATGGTAACTAAATTTATCTGCTAATATTAGACTTAAGTTTATTTATTTATTGCATGACTATACATAATATTAAAAACATTAACTTAATTAAGATATATTTCTAATTATATTGGTTTTGGGAACTCTATAGTTTACAATGATACACTATTACATGCTGTCTTCTCTGATTGTTACAGGGTGATGCGGCCAATGCGGCAGGAAGTCACCCCACTTACACTAATACACACACGACAAATACACTAGGTAATGTATTGTTCTACTTAAAATATTTAAATCAATTTGGTTAAATTGTTGTTTTAGAATGACATACTTATATTAATTGGTTTAGTATATGTTTACATGATAATAGTTAATAATCTTAATATAATTAAAATTACTCATGACAGTAGTAATAATTTAAAAAATTAGATTGTAATATAAATGTGAATCACTGCCATAAATGAATCGCATAGTCTTCCATACTTTACTTGTAAACAAATTAACTGTTTGGTTTATGTAATTCCCTATTAACTTATTACAGATGAAAGTATTGTAAAATCGCAGTGGTTCAATTTGCAGGTTTTTTTCTAATTCCTATTTTGGGATTCTCTTCAGTTTCAAATTAGGGCTCGAAACAAGTGTTAGTTTCTGTCTTACAATAGTAGTGTATGTGAGTGCGCGTTTGCAAACTTGTAACTAGAAATTATAGTTATCCGGAAAGTTAAATCACAATAGAAAGTATGCTATATATAAATAAATAAATATATATATATATATATATATATACATTATATATATATATATATATTTCCGTGCACACTATTAGATTAATCGTACTCTAGGAACAATCTAGATAGCACACAATATATCACAGTAAAGCTGACACTTTGTTTCTAATTAAGATAATATTGAATTATAATAATGTATTTTATTTTACGTCAAACTATCAACTACTTTAATATTATGAAACAATGTTTTAACTTCATATAATAAAAATTTTTCTTTTAACGGAATTCAGCATTTCTACACAATTCCCAAATTACGTTGCTGTCTGAATTTTTAACGTGTGCAGCACTTGTATCTTCGATATCACAAAATGTTATACCTTATCATATTCCACCTAGTTATTTTAAAACTGAAACATTCTGATTGTGATTCATAAGTTTGCTGTGCATTAATTCAATCACAGTTACTAACGAAATACAAATTCACAACTAAACTACATAAATTTTCATAAACAAAAAGTGACATTTACCTAGACCAAGTTCACAATTATTCATTTAATGTAAAGAATATTTTGGGAAGTATAAAACGAGGAGAAAAGTGCGATTTGCAAAATTACGACTAAACACCTAGCTTACTGAACAGTTCTTTGGAGTAAACTGGTGTTTCGACTCCTGTAATACGACGAGTAGGCATTTAATATGGTCTAGCCTTGAGTCTATGTGCTTCTAGTGAGCTCTTGATTGCTGACCACTTGACATTGTTCGTCGCATTTGATGAGAACTTTGAAAGACTTCATTGAAGTGACATGAGAAAAACGGGTAAGTATAAGTTATCCTTAAAGTAAATATTTATAACCCAATTGCATTACTTAATGATCGATTTTATCTCCAGCAAGTACATGTAATTATTATAATTTTACTCCAAAAAAATTATCTAAAATCACTAAACTACTTTAAAAAGTCGATCAAATAGGTTTTAAAATTTAATTATTATTTTTTAATTACACATAATAATAATGTTATATAAGTATAAGTGTAATAAGTATATAATTTTTTATCCCTTTTTTTGAGTAATTTCATTAATAATTCCAGCAATTAATATTTTGATATGTTACTCATTATAAAAACTTATTGCTCATCTCAAAAATGAATTACATTAATAGCATATGGCATGAAATTAATTTTGTTTTCATTAATGTTTAAGAAGCTGTAAATAGTAATGCAGGTAGCAGTAGCAACAGTGTTATTTTGTATATTTTGTAAATAACAAAAAAAACAGTTGTCGATTGAAACACTTTAAATTATTTTTTTTATGGAGCTTCCGTATGCTAAAGTGTAGCAGTATCATTATATTGCTGGTTCTGGAGAGGTGCCTGTGAAGGTGGAGGACAGAACATGTTCAGATCCTTCCACAGCTGCATAAGAGCCTCGGTTTGTCCAATAAAATCCCAGATTTTATATCAATGGCACAGGCTTTAAAAAATGTAACTCTTCCTACATAAACATTGTGATTTATATGGATATCTTAGTAATAAATCGTATACCAGATGTAGCCAATACAAATTAATTTATTTGTGTTTAAGGGTTTGTTGCCAAAGGTTAGTCTTGTTACTTTATGATTATATTTGTTTCTTTTTATTTTGTATACAAAAATGCAGCTTTGTCTATTTCTGTGTCTTTTTCCTTAAACGAATGCTAAAAATATTTTGTTTATTAATACCTGATATAAAATACGTATTTAAATATTACTTTCAGAAACTGATAATTGTATCGTTCAACACTGTTTAACAAACTACAGAAGTGTTATAGTAAATATAATAAGCGGTAAAATTTGTAAACTTCTTATAATTCTAATGATATTATGAAATATAAATAAATAAATTGTATTAAATGATCGTATATTTACTATTTTTATTTATCTATATTTGTTATAACAATAATGTTTAATAGAAGCAATAATCCCGTAACAAGTTTATTTGAACATTTCTTTGAACATTGTATGAAAATTTGAACTTTTTGTACTTTTTACAATGTATTAAAAAAGAAATAATATATAATATAATATGCTGGATAAATTGATTACATCTGACCCCTTAACATTAGATAGTTAGGATGAATTAAAAATATAAAAGTGACAATAAAAATATGTAGTTAGGCCAAAAGTTGTAGATGTCAACAAGACGCTCGTTGTCAAAAACCTCGTCTGGGGCTGATCTTGTAGCTGCGTGTCAATAATATATTCGATACCATATTTTTTGAAACTTTTTGTTACCTATTTCTGGCAAATTTACCAGTTTTATTTTTCCTACAATGTGTGTTTTGAATATTAATTTTGCTCAATGTATTATATTGATTCATTAAAAATACGAGTATTTATTTAGTTGAATCTCATATATTTCAACAAAATATGAAACAAAGGCCAAGGAAATAATTCATAAAAAACAATTTAAAGCTACAAACGGTTATTATGCGATAAACTTTCATTTCATTTTATATAAGGGCTACAGTGAATTATACATATTTAATTTCCAAATTTGTTTTTATTTATATATTTCATACCGTTTGGTTGAGGTGAGTTTTAAATGGGGGGATCACACTCTTACTATAAAACCAATTTTAAAAAACTAAAAATGAAAATTAAATTGGGAAATCTGAAACGAATGAATTATAATTCAACGCTTAAATAAACATTGTGATTTGTAACCACGAAGGTATTCACAAAACGTTTGTAAACGACAAAACGCCCTTAATGGCAATTTTTGCTTATATATTTAAGAACTCTATTGATTTTGAGACCATACGGCAAAAGGACGTACGTCTGTTTGTCCTCCCGTATGCCTGTCTGTGACACCTTTTACACAGTTTATGTAGATTCCTTGAGGATTACAAATTTACTAAGTATCAATAAAAATTGAAATAAAAAGTACTTTTAAGACCGAAAAATGCTTATATATATATATATATTATATATATATATTATATATTTATATATATATATATATACTAGCTGTTTCCCGCGGCTTCGCACGCTTTTCGTAAGTTTTGCCCGCGTATGAGCATTTCTGGTTGAAGTAAATTATATTTCCAACCCCGATGTAGATTTTACCTTGATGTCACGATCAAGAAAATATGTCAAAAAATGTATTGTACATGCATAATGTATTTTATTACAAAGTGGTCTACTACTCAACCTTTAAGTTCAACCAAAAATTTAGTTTAGACAATTATACATCATAACTTAGCGCCTTCAAATAGTGTTTCACTGTTTAATATACGTATCTATCTCGTAATTGCAGGTTATAATGTGCAGGCGCTTTGAAAACTTTTCTTCATTTTATTCGTTTATATTCACGACATAAGCGAATAATTCAGATAATAACTATCCTATCTTCTAAGTTAGACTAAATTACGGATACATGTGAAATTTGATTGAAAATTGGTTTCAGTTCGTTTTGGAGTTTATTGGCAACATACATCGTGACTCAAGATTTTTTATATATAAGATATATTATATATATATATATATATATATATATTTATAGGCTATATATACATATTAAAAAACTATATTTACGACGAAAAAAAGTTCACACACCGCCTGTTTGAGTATTCCTGAGTGGTTTCCAGTTAACAAGGAATTTTCTCTTCACTTCCTGTGTATTATCGGTTACAAAAACCCTCAATAAAATTTCAGGACTAAATTATAATCTACTTCCCAAGGCCGTATAAAATATGTTTGGTTACTTATGCTTGATCAATGCTTAATTGGTGAATTCTAACTATATTAGCATTTAAAACCATTTTGGCCTAAAACGTTAAAGGCCGAAGCAGGCTACCTTCGTTAGACCACTTGTCGATAGTGTTCACAGGGCCTGAGTCACTAGTGGTACTTGGGTACTCTCAACGATTAGCATTCTCGTCAGTTCAATAGATTTTGAAAGCTGTCTACGTTCCTAACCTATTGGAAGGATTGGGAATATATCTTCACTATATTACTTTTTTACAAGTGATATTGAAACTAACTTAGTTAAAATGATAAACTAAATTAAAATTAGCAAACTGTTTAAAAAAGGTGAAAAGTTTATAACTACTAAAAATAGTACAAAACTTTTTTAAAACCTGGCATAAAAGGCGTTCCAAGTTGTGTAATAACACATTTAATGTATTCGAAAAGATCATTGATAATGGTAGACCAAAAATAAGAAAAACTTTTTCAGCAGTCCTCTAGCAAAATCCTTGCACGCAGACGGACGCATAGTTCAGCAACCTCTTCCCGAGAACGTACTTCGACTCAAGTAGCGAAGCATAAAAATTTTTGAACCATGCAGCACGTCAGCATACTCAAGAAGTCTTATATAGGAAGAAGGTGGGCAAACTCACGATAAAGGGACACAGTCCAAGCGTGAGAGGAGTAAATGATCCTTGCTGCAGTGTTTTGCAACTTTAGAATCCTTCCGTATCCTCCCTTGAGAGGCTACTCCCATATGCTGGATAACAGTAATACAATACTAAAAAAAAAATTTTTGTTAAAAGAGATCGCTGAATCACCAGGGTCTGGCCTTCAAGCATAATCTGCACCTCACATGGCCGAGAGACTGTATCTCTTGTTGTGTAGCTACAGTATATGTAAAACTGAGCACTTGCTCGCAGACCAATGATCGTGTACTGATCAGAATTTATATCAGAGACTACAATTTTCATATTTTCAATTAAAAAAAAAATATGATACTGATAACTGTCTGCATGTAGATTGACTGTGGCAATTGTTTACACGTATGTATAGATTAGATGGTCGCGTCGACGCTTAAGAAGGCTTGCAAATCTTCTGCAACACGTAAATCAAATCTTCCTATAAAGTGTTACCGTACAGACGGACAGATGGATGGATGGATTGACGTACTGACAGACGTAAAAAAACACAATTTCAACAAGACCTTGTTGGGGTTCTTAATAATGTTTATATTTTTGGAGGATATCTACTCCTTGATTCCATATTTATGCAATTACAATCAAGATAATAATATTGCAACACCAAATATATTCTCGTAATGCCTTTTAAATAATTATTATTGGGGGCTTCCAATTTGTGCTGTACGGCGCTTATATACTCTGGGAAAGCAAAACGTTGTGAGCTTGCAAATTTAATGAAACCCTTTGTTAAGAACTAAAACGGCGAATTAAGCCAGTGTTGTTTGCTGCCGTAAACATGCTCCAGACTTTCCCACGTGTGGCCAGTTACAATTTTAATTATTTCTATAAAATTTTACTGCTCTTACGGGATGTACTTTTATATGTTTCCATTTAGTAAGATTATGTTCGAGATTATGTATCCTTTCATTAGGTATTTTTCATAGTTCTTAAAATCTTTACAAAGAGGACGGTATTATTATCAATCTCTAGCTATTTAATTGTTTGAAATAATAAATTGATGTGAACAGCCAATCAAACAAAATTAGCAAGACTCGAAGATACAATCAATTATAATTAAGAATTATATAGGGATAAATATTATACTACCTAACAACAATTATCATCGTTCTCCAGGAAAACCGAACAAGATTTTAACATTTAGTCGGAGGAGTAGCTTAGTGTAATGTAAATTTGTAATTACAATGCTACCAAAGAGAGGATACAGATAGTGCAAATTTAATCAGTCGTTGACTACAATCTGGATTTCTCAACGCTTCTTTAAACCTGGGAGTTGTGAACAAAGGTATTACAGGTTCAAGCTAAACTATTCAAAACTAGTAAATCCAGAATGCATATACTTATTGCCTCAGTCTTAGGTATAGTTGTGTATGGTAGAAATACTGTATAACAGAGGGCTGGAAAGTAGTGAGCGTACTATTCTGTGTATTGCGAATGACTTTATCAATCCACACGTTAAAACAAGTACTGTGGATAGTTCACAATAACGAGTGAAATATGCTGTTGATCATCTTAGCATTACTTCTTACTTATTTAAATTAATGACTTTCGAATAAAAAATAACAAATTTTAATGATTAAAGTATAACTGTTATCTTTCTGGCGTGCGTTAAAAAGCATAGCAAGATACGATTATCTGTATTGGAAATAGTAAATTTGAAATAGTATTGTTATGAAATATACTAAGAAGTGTAGATCTCCAAAACAAGCATATTTTATATGACCTTTGATTGGACTATCGTCATATCTAAGTACTATAAAGGGTTGCTAAAATGTCATAACTGCATGTAAAGTATATATTTTATAACTCTGACGCTTGTGTTGTAGCTATGATGTATTTGTTTTTTTTCTATTTTATTATATCATGAGTGTATATATGTAATATTAATACATATTTATATTGTAAATTTCTGTTCTCAATATGTTATATTTTTCATACAAAGATTATACATTACTTATATTTTCAATTAGGCTGCGCCCTGGAGATCATATCCTTTTTTTTGTATATATGTGTCATCTTTATTTCCATGAGGAAATAAATATTCATTCATTTATTAATTATCTTAGTGTTTACTGTTACAATTTTATTTGAACAATTCTTTGAAACATTGTATGAAAATTGAACTAATATACTTTTACAATATATTGAAAAAAACATAATATATAATATATGCTAGATAAATTCTTTAAATCCGACCCCTTAACAGTAGATAGTTAGGATGAATAACAATATAAAAGTGACAATTAAAATATATAGTCTAGTTCGGCCAGAATTGTAGATGTCAACAAGACGCTCGTTGTCAAAAACCTCGTCTGGGGCTGATCTTGTAGCTGCGTGTCAATAATATATTCGATACCATATTTTGAAACTTTTTGTTACCTATTTCTGGCAAATTTACCAGTTTTATTTTCCTACAAAGTTTGTTCTAAGTATTTTATTTTTATTTTATTTTAATGTTATTTTTTATTTTATTTTAATTTAATTTTAATTTTATTTTTATTTAATTTTATTTTATTTTTATTTTATTTTAGGTATTTATATTGTAAATTTCCTGTTCTCAATATGTTATATTTTTCATACAAAGATTATACACTACTTATATTTTTAATTAGGCTGCGCCTTGGAGATCATATCCTGTTTTTGTATATATGTGTGATCTTTATTTCCATGAGGAAATAAATATTCATTCATTTATTAATTACCTTAGTGTAAAGATCTAGATGTGCTCTCTTCCTGAGAATTTATATAAACTGTAACTTAACCCTTACGATTGGTCTATTTCTTAACAAACAATAATTATTCCTCGTTACCATGAAAACACAATTTTAAAAACCTAATACCTTGAAAATTAGTTAACTACAGTGGCATCGTGATTAATTTTGCTTCAAGTAGATATGGAAAATGTTATCAGAATTCATATTCAGTTTTCTTCCGACCTATGACCCAAACACCACGGCTGAACCTCTGTCGTTTTGACTGGAATATTCTTCAAATGGATAAGTCAAAACAACATAATTTTCATAGAATACAATTCACGTAGATGTTGTCTTGCCGTAAATGCTGTATATGTTGTCTGAATATTGGTTGTAAAACAATTAGACCTTGAGTTTAGATTGTAGCAACTCCTGACTTTGACTTATTAATCTATACAACAGCAGAATTACTATAACACTTATTTTACTGTATATTTAGCTTAAATGTAAAACTACTGTATGGACTGCGGCCACTACGCCACATGCACGTCTATTATTATCACTACCGCTGAGGCAATACAGTTTATTAAATATTTGCAAAAAATTACAACCTTATCACTATATAATGAATTTATACACGCGATTGATTTGGCATTGTTTACAGTCAACATTTACGTTTATTTCCTCAGACGTACTTAATTTTGGCTTCTTAGGACTGAACGAAAAGTGTTTATTGTATCATAGACACACGCAAATAAAAAGAAAAAACGTTGAGAGTTTACAAATGAAATAATAAACGTATTTAAATGTTAGATGGGCGCCACCATTGCTTGTTGCCAGAACCTAAGATTTTATCCCTTGTTCTAAAATCTCTCTTATGATATATACTTTGAAAAGTATTTTTTTTAATTTTTTCTTGTTATAAGTGGTGTACATTCAGTATTCTGAGCCGATTGTTAAAGTTCAAGTACTCAGCCTGGTTCTTGAAATTGATGGGAAAGTTTATCTTAAAGAAATAAAATAGTTTTGGGAGTTGTGGTAATGGTCGACATAGGAAAGTATCATTAGGGTTAAAAATATGAAATACTTAATAATTGTTTTTCTAAAATTAAATTTCTTAAGCTTTACACACTAAAACTGATCCCCCAGACAAGTAAATATATTTATAAATTATATATAGACATTTCACTAATGATTTTCTCTCCCTTGTAATTACCTGACATTTGATTAAAATATTTTATGTAAATGTTAGTATTAAGTTAGTAAGAGCCGGAAAAAATTTAAGGAAAGTTTCGAGTTTTGTATTTTGTATCCCTTTCGATACTGTGTTATTTTGATTCTACTAAGAGTAGCGTGGTTGACAATCGATTCCTCCAGGTCAACCAGTAAACTCAGATTGATTGTGTTAATTTATAAGTTTTATTACTAACACGCGTAGTTTCATTAATCTATGAATTCTATTGTTAGAATGTTTCTACAAACACTCAATTCACAATGTAATCGTAATCGTTGTAAAATGGTCCGTTCTTGTCCAATTTTTAGCACTGGTCTTATCGTTTTAACCTGGGAACGTGGAAATTCTTATCATATAAAATCTAATATTAATTCAAAATTACCCATTATAATATTGATACATTTCAAATCAGCACATTGTGCACTTGAAAGATTGGGTGGAAATTTAACGAATTGTCAAGTGTAACAACATTTTATACTGGGTTTTAAGCACTATATTTATATAACCGAGAATAGAATAAACTGATTTTAAATATCAACCGCTTTGTTACATAAAATACTCTTTTCTTGTTTGAATCTACTCAGGCTACAATAATAATTCAAAAATTATATAATCTGAAACATTAAACGGTATAACCAAGTAATTATGCTGTAAAGTTTAATACGTCTTAGAGAGAATTTTTGATCTACATTATTCTCTTGTTGAAGAAGTGCATATTGTCTGCGGTAGAATGCAGCACACGTTACGTAACCTACATATCTCAAATAACCACCCTAATAAGGGAGGGGAGTATCACATGGTAAAAGAGTGACGACCTGCCCAAGGACTGGCCCCTAGTACCATGTAATGCTCTAACCTGGGTGCGTATAACAGTGTCACTGCAGCCATTGCTGTTGGTTCCAGTAACAGTGGTGAATGCAAGTCTATTTCATTTTTTAAATTATTGCAAAATCTGTTATAATAGTTTTTAAAAGCACTGTCATAAGGTCTCTTTCTAAATGTTCTATGTAACTTCCTTCTTGTTTCTATTTTATTAATTAACTGAAGTGTGATCCAAGGACTGGTAAGTTTTGCTTTTACTTAATTTACTATTTCCATTACTGCATGCACTGCTGCTACTGATAACATCAGATAAAATACCTATAAAAGTATCGTAGCTTGAATCTACATCCCTGGATCGACAACAATCACCCCAATTTATATTCATTAACTTTATGTTTAACCATATTATAGTCTATATTATTCCTAAAATGTATTTTTGTTTTTTCATGCATATTACTTAAAGTACAATTTTCTACTAAACTAAGACCTAACATACATTGATCGGTTATACCATTATCAAACACATTACTTCTAAATATATCTATTCTTCTGTTCTTAATAAAAATGTGGTCAATACAAGAGCTGGAAATACTTGATATTCGTGTAGGTGAATTAACCATTGAAAAAAATCCAATGTTATGTGTGTGCGCGTTTGCAAACTTGTAACTAGAAATTATAGGGATCTGGAAAGAAGTTACATCACAATAGGAAGTATGCTATATATATATTTCCGTGCACACTATTAGATTTAATCGTATTGTAGGAACAATCCAGATAGCACACAATATATCACAGTAAAGCTGACACTTTGTTTCTAATTAAGATAATATTCAATTATAATAATGTATTTTATGTTACGTCAAACTATCAACTACTTTAATATTATGAAACAATGTTTTAACTTCATATAATAAAAATTTTCTTTTGACGGAATTCAGCATTTCTACACAATTCCCAAATTACGTTGCTGTCTGAATTTGTAACGTGTGCAGCACTTGTATCTTCGATATCACAAAATGTTATACCTTATCATAGGTGTATAGAATAAATATTCAAGAGTTTGAAAAATTCAAAGCTGAAATAAATAAATATAAAATTATAGGATAATTTTATTTGTTAATACTGCCTGTTTAAATTAAAACATTAGATAGCCACTGACTTAAATAAATTATGTAGTAATTAATATTATTTCCTGCATCGGAATTTTTAACCAAATTTCATTCCTGCAATAAATATCTAAACTTGTATACTCACACAAAGTCACCAGCAATCAAAACTTTTAGAACAAATATTTAATTACTTTTTTCAAAATTTTTACGGTCTCATTCTCTAAATCTGAAGGGATCGCAAAACATAAAGGTGTGTATATTGGAAAATATTTTAATTAAAATGCTTTAGTAAATGATAGTTTCCGCCATTTTAAATATTTTAGCTAAATAATGTTGTTTAAAACTCACCCAAGCTATGTGTACAGTTTTTCCACCAACTTCAATCTGGATCTAATTACAAATACGCTAGTTATTAGCTCACGTTATATTGCATATTGCCATTTATATTTTATCAAGTTAACGCGTTTTATAGACATGTTTCTATGAAATCTACCTAACTGGTTACACAATTATAAAATAATATTTAAGATTTATAAATAGTTTCCCGTTTATAACAGTACGTCCTGAATACCAAACTTACCGTTGTGTAATTCTTAACAACATATGAGGGAAAGATAAATCAATATTTCTTAGTCACAATATCGTCTTCCTTACGTATACGTGACAAAGGATCTAGGGTCCCAAGTTAACTTTAAAAGTTTAGGATGTGGATATGGCATTCTCTCTTATGCTACACCAAATACAGTAAATGGATATGAAACTCTCAGGGTACATCAAAGTACTCGGAAAAGCAAAACTCGTACATATTAGCTTGCTAGGTCTAGGTGCTAGATGGTTAAGGGCAATGGCGCTGCTTATACATGTTGTATATTTGTATTTATTACACAACATAATGAAATCAGGCTTTTTAGTGTAATTTTTAAAGAAAAAATAAAATAAAATTAAAATTAAAATATAATATAATAATTGCCTTTAATGGAAATTAAAAACTTGTTTACTTTTGATAGGTTTATAACATCTAAAACGTATGAATTTTTGCATACTTTTATGTACTAAAGGTTTCATGATTATTTTATCTTAAAAAAGAAAGAAAACATATAGGCCACTTCATATTTCCTGAAGAGCTTTGTAACAAACATTTTACAAAAACTAATTGGTGTACCTAATACATACCTAGTGCATACGAGTAACCATAATATTGAGTTTTGGCCTCAAAGTCCTCTGGCTACATATAAATTTAACATGGAAAATCACGTAACATACATTCCCATTTGAAACTTTTGTACAAAAGAGATGACCAACCCCAAAGTGAGTCGTTTTGGGCAATATTTTCTGGGTTGATACATTTTGTACTAAATTCTACATAAAAAACGCGGTTATCTGTTGAAACGAACTTTGCAGCGTAGTTTTTTGGCCGCTAAAGATTATAAACGGGTGGTCTGAAATATCCTTTATAAAAATTAAACTATCATATAGGTATCTCAAAAGCTTAAATTTTATTAATCCATAAACTTATTTGTACAAAATAATATAAAACATTAAAATTTTGTAAATAACACCGTTTAATAATAATATCAAAATTTTTATATAAATTCACTAGCTAATGGTTGTGACAACACAAATATTAATAATTAACTTTTTAAAACTAAAGTAATAAATATGTTTCAGAATAAAATAAAAAAAAAACTAATATTAAACACTTATGCAAACTGCCTTATATATATCCGTTATCTTACAGTCTTGTTGTATCGTAAATAACATAGAGATATAGTTGTCGGTAAAACAGAGGTATTTACTATACTGAGAACCTAGAAATCATTAAAATGAGGGAATTTGTTACCTTTGCTTGCGAGTATCCACGCTCATAAGCAGAGAGTCTCCCTGGCCCTAGACAAACTCTTAATTGTTCAATTCAAATTCAACGTTACTATAATAGTTTCAGTTCTACGTTACATTTTTAAGTTGAAACTATTTTAATAAATAACTATTTCAAGTAAAACACGAACTATTTCAACTCCAAAATCCTCAAAATTAAGTACAAAATACTTAGTACAATCCATAGTCCGTACTTCCACCTAGTTATTTAAACTGAAACATTCTGATTGTGATTCATAAGTTTGCTGTGCATTAATTCAATCACAGTTACTAACGAATTACAAATTCAACTAAACTACATAAATTTTCATAAACAAAAAGTGACATTTACCTAGACCAAGTTCACAATTATTCATTAATGTAAAGAATATTTTGGGAATTATAAACGAGAGAAAAGTGCGATTTGCAAAATTACGACTAAACACCTAGCTACTGAACGGTTCTTTGGAGTAAACTGGTGTTTCGACTCCTGTAATACGAAGAGTAGGCATTTAATATGGTCTAGCCTTGAGTCTATCTGCTTCTTGTGAGCTCTTGATTGCTGACCACTTGACATTCTTCGTCGCATTTGATGAGAACTTTGAAAGACTTCATTGAAGTGACATGAGAAACGGGTAAGTATAAGTTATCCTAAAGTAAATATTTATAACCCAATTGCATTACTTAATGATCGATTTTATCTCCAGCAAGTACATGTAATTATTATAATTTTACTCCAAAAATTATCTAAAATCACTAAACTACTTTAAAAAGTCCGATCAAATAGGTTTTAAAATTTAATTATTATTTTTTAATTACACATAATAATAATGTTATATAAGTATAAGTGTAATAAGTATATAATTTTTTTATCCCTTTTTTGAGTAATTTCATTAATAATTCCAGCAATTAATATTTTGATATGTTACTCATTAGAAAACTTATTGCTCATCTCAAAAATGAATTACCTTAATAGCATATGGCATGAAATTAATTTTGTTTTCATTAATGTTTAGGAAGCTGTAAATAGTAATGCAGTAGCAACAGTGTTATTTTGTATATTTTGTAAATAACAAAAAAAAACAGTTGTCGATTGAAACACTTAAATTTTTTTTTTTTTATGGAGCTTCCGTATGCTAAAGTGTAGCAGTATCATTATATTGCTGGTCTGGAGAGGTGCCTGTGAAGGTGGAGGACAGAACATGTTCAGATCCTTCCACAGCTGCATAAGAGCCTCGGTTTGTCCAATAAAATCCCAGATTTTATATCAATGGCACAGGCTTTAAAAAATGTAACTCTTCCTACAATAAACATTGTGATATGGATATCTCAGTAATAAATCGTATACCAGATGTAGCCAATACAAATTAATTTATTTGTGTTTAAGGGTTTGTTGCCAAAGGTTAGTCTTGTTACTTTATGATTATATTTGTTTCTTTTTATTTTGTGTACAAAAATGCAGCTTTGTCTATTTCTGTTAGTCTTTTTCCTTAAACGAATGCTAAAATATTTTGTTTATTAATACCTGATATAAAATACGTATTAAATATTACTTCAGAAATTGTATCGTTCAACACTGTTTAACAAACTACAGAAGTGTTATAGTAAATATAATAAGCGGTAAAATTTGTAAACTTCTTATAATTCTAATGATATTATGAAATATAAATAATAAATTGTATTAAATGATCGTATATTTACTATTTTTATTTATCTATATTTGTTATAACAATAATGTTTAATAGAAGCAATAATCCCGTAACAAGTTTATTTGAACATTTCTTTGAACATTGTATGAAAATTGAACTTTTGTACTTTTACAATGTATTAAAAAAGAAATAATATATAATATAATATGCTGGATAAATTGATTACATCTGACCCCTTAACATTAGATAGTTAGGATGAATAAAAATATAAAAGTGACAATAAAATATGTAGTTAGTTCGGCCAAAGTTGTAGATGTCAACAAGACGCTCGTTGTCAAAAACCTCGTCTGGGGCTGATCTTGTAGCTGCGTGTCAATAATATATTCGATACCATATTTTGAAACTTTTTGTTACCTATTTCTGGCAAATTTACCAGTTTTATTTTCCTACAATGTGTGTTTTGAATATTAATTTTGCTCAATGTATTATATTGATTCATTAAAATACGAGTATTTATTTAGTTGAATCTCATATATTTCAACAAAATATGAAACAAAGGCCAAGGAAATAATTCATAAAAAACAATTTAAAGCTACAAACGGTTATTATGCGATAAACTTTCATTTCATTTTATATAAGGCTACAGTGAATTATACATATTTAATTTCCAAATTTGTTTTTATTTATATATTTCATACCGTTTGGTTGAGGTGAGTTTTAAATGGGGGATCACTCTTACTATAAAACCAATTTTAAAAAACTAAAAATGAAAATTAAATTGGAAAATCTGAAACGAATGAATTATAATTCAACGCTTAAATAACAATGTAATTTGTAACCACGAAGGTATTCACAAACGTTTGTAAACGACAAACGCCCTTAATGGCATTTTTGCTTATATATTTAAGAACTCTATTGATTTTGAGACCATACGGCAAAAGGACGTACGTCTATCTGTTTGTCCTCCCGTATGCCTGTCTGTGACACCTTTTACACAGTTTATGTAGATTCCTTGAGGATTACAAATTTACTAAGTATCAATAATACTTATAATAAAATTGAAATAAAAAGTACTTTTAAGACCGAAAATGCTTATTATATATATATATATATATATATATATATATATATATATATATATATATATATATATATATATATATAGGCTATATATACATATAAAACTATATTTACGACGAAAAAAAGTTCACACACCGCCTGTTTGAGTATTCCTGAGTGGTTTCCAGTTAACCAAGGAATTTTCTTGCCGTACCTGTGTATTATTGGTTACAAAACCCTCAATAAAATTTAAGGACTAAATAATAATCTACTTCCCAAGGCCGTATAAAATATGTTTGGTTACTTATGCTTGATCAATGCTTAATTGGTGAATTCTAACTATATTAGCATTTAAAACCATTTTGGCCTAAAACGTTAAAGGCCGAAGCAGGCTACCTTCGTTAGACCACTTGTCGATAGTGTTCACAGGGCCTGAGTCACTAGTAGTACTTGGGTACTCTCGACGATTAGCATTCTCGTCAGTTCAATAGATTTTGAAAGCTGTCTACGTTCCTAACCTATTGGAAGGATTGGGAATATATCTTCACTATATTACATTTTTACAAGTGACATTGAAACTAACTTAGTTAAACTGATAACTAAATTAAAATTAGCAAAACTGTTTAAAAAGGTGAAAAGTTTATAACTACTAAAATAGTACAAAATTTTTTTAAACCTGGCATAAAAGGCGTTCCAAGTTGTAACACATTTAATGTATTCGAAAAGATCATTGATAATGGTAGACCAAAAATAAGAAAAACTTTTTCAGCAGTCCTCTAGCAAAATCCTTGCACGCAGACGGACGCATAGTTCAGCAACCTCTTCCCGAGAAGGTACTTCGACTCAAGTAGCGAAGCATAAAAATTTTTGAACCATGCAGCACGTCAGCATACTGAAGAAGTCTTATATAGGAAGAAGGTGGGCAACCTCACGATAAAGGGACACTTAGTCCAAGCGTGAGAGGAGTAAATGATCCTTGCTGCAGTGTTTTGTAACTTTAGAATCCTTCCCGTATCCTCCCTTGAGAGGCTACTCCCATATGCTGGATAACAGTAATACAATACTGAAAAAATTATTGTTAAAAGAGATCGCTGAATCACCAGGGTCTGGCCTTCAAGCATAATCTGCACCTCACGTGGCCGAGAGACTGTATCTCTTGTTGTGTAGCTACAGTATATGTAAAACTGAGCACTTGCTCGCAGACCAATGATCGTGTACTGATCAGAATTTATATCAGAGACTACAATTTTCATATTTTCAATTTTACAAAAAATATGATACTGATAACTGTCTGCATGTAGATTGACTGTGCAATTTTTTACACGTATGTATAGATTAGATGGTCACGTCGCTTAAGAAGGATTGCAAATCTTCTGCAACACGTAAATCAAATCTTCCTATAAAGTGTTACCGTACAGACGGACAGATGGATGGATGGATTGACGTACTGACAGACGTACAAAAACACAATTTCAACAAGACCTTGTTGGGTTCTTAATAATGTTTATATTTTTGGAGGATATCTACTCCTTGATTCCATATTTCTGCAATTACAATCAAGATAATAATATTGCAACAACAAATATATTCTCGTAATGCCTTTTAAATAATTATTATTGGGGGCTTCCAATTTGTGCTGTACGGCGCTTAAATACTCTGGGAAAGCAAAACGTTGTGAGCTTGCAAATTTAATGAAACCCTTTGTTAAGAACTAAAACGGCGAATTAAAGCCAGTGTTGTTTGCTGCCGTAACATGCTCCAGACTTTCCCACGTGTGGCCAGTTACAATTTTAATTATTTCTATAAAATTTTACTGCTCTTACGGGATGTACTTTTATATGTTTCCATTTAGTAAGATTATGTTCGAGATTATGTATCCTTTCATTAGGTATTTTTCATAGTTCTTTAAATCTTCACAAAGAGGACGGTATTATTATCAATCTCTAGCTATTTACTTGTTTGAAATAATAAATTGTTGTGAACAGCCAATCAAACAAAATAGCAAGACTCGAAGATACAATCAATTATCATTAAGAATTATATAGGGATAAATATTATACTACCTAACAACAATTATCATCGTCTCCAGGAAAACCGAACAAGATTTTAACATTTAGTCGGAGTAGCTTAGTGTAATGTAAATTTGTAATTACAATGCTACCAAAGAGAGGATACAGATAGTGCAAATTTAATCAGTCGTTGACTACAATCTGGATTTCTCAACGCTTCTTTAAACCTGGGAGTGTGAACAAAGGTATTACAGGTTCAAGCTAAACTATTCAAACTAGTAAATCAAATGCATATACTTATTGCCTCAGTCTTAGGTATAGTTGTGTATGGTAGAAATACTGTATAACAGAGGGCTGGAAAGTAGTGAGCGTACTATTCTGTGTATTGCGAATGACTTTATCAATCCACACGTAAAACAAGTACTGTGGATAGTTCACAATAACGAGTGAAATATGCTGTGATCATCTTAGCATTACTTCTTACTTATTTAAATTAATGACTTTCGAATAAAAAAATAACAAATTTTAATGATTAAAGTATAACTGTTATCTTTCTGGCGTGCGTTAAAAAAAGCATAGCAAGATACGATTATCTGTATTGGAAATAGTAAATTTGAAATAGTATTGTTATGAAATATACTAAGAAGTGTAGATCTCCAAAACAAGCATATTATATATGACCTTTGATTGGACTATCGTCATATCTAAGTACTATAAAGGGTTGCTAAATGTCATAACTGCATGTAAAGTATATATTTTATAACTCTGACGCTTGTGTTGTAGCTATGATGTATTTGTTTTTTTTTTCTATTTTATTATATCATGAGTGTATATATGTAATATTAATACATATTTATATTGTAAATTTCCTGTTCTCAATATGTTATATTTTTCATACAAAGATTATACACTACTTATATTTTCAATTAGGCTGCGCCTTGGAGATCATATCCTTTTTTTTGTATATATGTGTCATCTTTATTTCCATGAGGAAATAAATATTCATTCATTTATTAATTATCTTAGTGTTACTGTTACAATTTTATTTGAACAATTCTTTGAACATTGTATGAAAATTGAACTAATATACTTTTACAATATATTGAAAAAACATAATATATAATATATGCTAGATAAATTCTTTAAATCCGACCCCTTAACAGTAGATAGTTAGGATGAATAACAATATAAAAGTGACAATAAAATATATAGTCTAGTTCGGCCAGAATTGTAGATGTCAACAAGACGCTCGTTGTCAAAAACCTCGTCTGGGGCTGATCTTGTAGCTGCGTGTCAATAATATATTCGATACCATATTTTGAAACTTTTTGTTACCTATTTCTGGCAAATTTACCAGTTTTATTTTCCTACAAAGTTTGTTCTAAGTATTTTATTTTTATTTTATTTTAATTTTATTTTTATTTTATTATATTTTATTTTTATTTTATTTTAGGTATTTATATTGTAAATTTCCTGTTCTCAATATGTTATATTTTTCATACAAAGATTATACACTACTTATATTTTTAATTAGGCTGCGCCTTGGAGATCATATCCTGTTTTTGTATATATGTGTGATCTTTATTTCCATGAGGAAATAAATATTCATTCATTTATTAATTACCTTAGTGTAAGGACCTAGATGTGCTCTCTTCCTGATAATTTATATAACTGTAACTTAACCCTTACGATTGTTCTATTTCTTAACAAACAATAATTAATCCTCGTTACCATGAAAACACAATTTAAAAACCTAATACCTGTGAAAATTAGTTAACTACAGTGGCATCGTGATTAATTTTGCTTCAAGTAGATATGGACAAAGTTATCAGAATTCATATTCAGTTTTCTTCCGACCTATGACCCAAACACCACGGCTGAACCTCTGTCGTTTTGACTGGAATATTCTTCAAATGGATAAGTCAAAACAACATAATTTTCATAGAATACAATTCACGTAGATGTTGTCTTGCCGTAAATGCTGTATATGTTGTCTGAATATTGGTGTCAAACAATTAGACCTTGAGTTTAGATTGTAGCAACTCCTGACTTTGACTTATTAATCTATACAACAGCAGAATTACTATAACACTTATTTTACTGTATATTTAGCTAAATGTAAAACTACTGTATGGACTGCGGCCACTACGCCACATGCACGTCTATTATTATCACTACCGCTGAGGCAATACAGTTTATTAAATATTTGCAAAAATTAAAAACCTTATCACTATATAATGAAGTTATACACGCGATTGATTTGCATTGTTTACAGTCAACATTTGTACTTAATTTTGGCTTCTTAGACTGAACGAAAGTGTTTATTGTATCATAGACACACGCAAATAAAAAGAAAAACGTTGAGAGTTTACAAATGAAATAATAAACGTATTTAAATGTTAGATGGGCGCCACCATTGCTTGTTGCCAGAACCTAAGATTTTATCCCTTGTTCTAAAATCTCTCTTATGATATATACTTTGAAAAGTATTTTTTTTATTTTTTCTTGTTATAAGTGGTGTACATTCAGTATTCCAGAGCCGATTGTTAAAGTTCAAGTACTCAGCCTGGTTCTTGAAATTGATGGGAAAGTTTATCTTAAAAAAATAAAATAGTTTTGGGAGTTGTGGTGATGGTCGACATAGGAAAGTATCATTAGGGTTAAAAATATGAAATACTTAAATGTTTTTCTAAAATTATATTTCTTAAGCTTTACACACTAAAACTGATCCCCCAGACAAGTAAATATATTTATAATTATATATAGACATTTTACTAATGATTTTCTCTCCCTTGTAATTACCTGACATTGATTAAAATATTTTATGTAAATGTCAGTATTAAGTAGTAAGAGCCCGGAAAAAATTTAAGGAAAGATTCTAGTTTTATATTTTGGGTACCAGTAAGATTAAACGCCGGGGCGGCAAATCACGAATTTGACGTTACCAACGTATTCTGCTCACCCTCCTGAACAAAAATGTATATAGTACTATGGGGTGCAAATGACAAATAACATGATTTTAGGGGGTATATTGATAAGTGGTAAAGTTTCTAATGTTTTAATGTTCAGTTTGTGTGCTGTGTCTGGATAATCTGTTTACTTGAATATTATCTGCGGCCGGGACTGATAGCAGCCTGATAGCATACCTGTTATCTGAGTTGTCCGGGGCATAGGTCAGTTCTACACAAGATATCGTGTTCAGTAGGTCGGATTGAGTGAGTGAGTTTACAATGATGAATCAAACCATCCACTAGTTCAACCAACCCTAGTGAATTGTGTGTGTCGGAGTGTTTCGTAGGGCACGTAAAGAGCTTACGTTTTAACCGAAACGAAATTATCTCTTTTTTAATAGAACAGGGCATTTTTAAAAATGAGTGTATTTGTTCGTCGTGCGGTCGAGTGGTGTTTTTTAAACCGGGAGACTGTGTCGTTTCGTTGTGATAGACCACTTTTTTTGTTGCTGCTGTTTAGCTATATCCACCAACACACTAATGGTAAGTGTTCTCTGTTAATATCCATCTATATATTTGAGTTTTTAATGATTTATTTAGTTTTTAAACTTTACATAATTGCCTTTGCATTACATTTCAATTTATATTTTTGATCAGCCCCTCTAGAATTTTATATTTTACTGATAGGTACTATCTCGAGGGATGTTTTTTCTTTTATTGACATCAGCGCGGGGCAGCACCGAAGGTGCTGCCGAAGCCCGCGCTGATGGCCGGAGGCACTCGTAATTAATTTTTTTCTCGAAATTAAGAAAAACATTATTAATTTTTATCAACATTCTGCTCATTTCTGTAATTTCTCATTTACGTTTGCAAAGATGGCGGCGCAAACCGATGACGTCATCACGAGGTTCAATCATTGGCCACAAAAGGTCACGTGACGCTAGACGTGGATGTAGAACATGGAGATATTACTGGAAAGTTATTTAATTTTTTATTTTCTAGAACTTCGTTATTTCTCATTTCCACCCCATCAAACCTTATACTTTTTTTTTATATAGGACGATTCCAATAAGTTAAGAACGCAAAACTCGTATTTTTCCGCCCCGGCGGTTAATATGATAATTACCATATTTTGTATCCCTTTCGATACTGTGTTATTTTGATTCTACTAAGAGTAGCGTGGTTGACAATCGATTCCTCCAGGTCAACCAGTAAACTCAGATTGATTGTGTAATTTATAAGTTTTATACTAACACGCGTAGTTTCATTAATCTATGAATTCTATTGTTAGAATGTTTTCTACAAACACTCAATTCACAATGTAATCGTAATCGTTGTAAAATGGTCCGTTCTTGTCCAATGTTTAGCACTGGTCTTATCGTTTTAACCTGGGAACGTGGAATTCTTATCATATCAAATCCTAATATTAATTCAAAATTACCCATTATAATATTGATACATTTCAAGTCAGCACATTGTGCACTTGAAAGATTGGGTGGAATTTGAGCGAATTGTCAAGTGTAACAACATTTTATACTGGGTTTTAAGCACTATATTTATATAACCGAGAATAGAATAAACTGCTTTTAAATATCAACCGCTTTGTTACATAAAATACTCTTTTCTTGTTTGAATCTACTCAGGCTACAATAATAATTCAAAAATTATATAATCTGAAACATTAAACGGTATAACCAAGTAATTATGCTGTAAAGTTTAATACGTCTTAGAGAGAATTTTTGATCTACATTATTCTCTTGTTGAGGAAGTGCATATTGTCTGCGGTAGAATGCAGCACACGTGACGTAACCTACATATCTCAAATAACCACCCTAATAAGGGAGGGGAGTATCACATGGTAAAAGAGTGACGACCTGCCCAAGGACTGGCCCTAGTACCATGTAATGCTCTAACCTGGGTGCGTATAACAGTGTCACTGCAGCCATTGCTGTTGGTTCCAGTAACAGTGGTGAATGCAAGGCAACTGTTTTAATTACAGGCAGTCCCAATCCCTGCTAAGGCTGGTCATTTAAAATTTTTAAATTAAATTTTTAATATATCTCTTTGACATTTTCTTTATTATGTAGACTAGGGATTTTTTAAAGTTCAATAGCCATAAGTGTAACAAAGTAACATACCAAACACTAATAGAAATGTTTGGTTTAAACCTAACATTTAACCCTTACACGCTTGTTAATAATGATTTACTAAATCAGGTACAAAAGGTTGTACTGTATGCAAAATAGTTAAGAATTAGAGCCAAAAAGACATAGTTTTTGTAAAGAAATCCTGACATAGCCAATATTTGATTACTAATGTTACAGAAGCCTATAACTAAACAATTTATATTAATGTCTCACCTGAGTGTCAAACTAGTTATATATATATATATATATATATATATATATATATATATATATATATATATATATATATATATATATATATATATATATTACTGTTACAATTTAAATTAACGTTTACGGACAGCAAAATATATAGAGGGTTATATTGTAATCTAAACGTTTATAAATAGTTAATTGCTAGATATAATTTTTACTAATATACAAGGTTTCATAAAAAAATCACTTAACATTTATTTTTGATAATTAAAAGCTTCTTTTGAATTCATTTTAAAGCTGAATAAATTTTTCATCAGAAAATATGTAACAATAAGATGTTTATATAATTCAAAGAAATAAAAAATAATTTTAAACCGTGGATTTTCAACGGAAACAAAATAAAAATCCAGTTTAAGGTAAAATAACTAATATAAGAAAATTTTAGTTTTTAATTTTAATACTTTTATGATAAATAACATTAAAAAACACCTTAAAATCATGTGTTATAACCTAATATTGTACAATAAACACAATTTATTATACAAATTATTCAAGCGCTTGAGGTTTGTTTTGCTTATAAAAGCGGGGTTTTGGAAAATATTCACTTTATAGTTTATTTTTCACTATAAAAAGCTTTTTTGAATTCTTTTTAAAACTTTAATTTTTTAATGATAAAATCCATTTAAAACAATGCACAATCATGTGTAATATAACAATAATTCCTAAAACAAAACTCAAAACATAAACATAAACTTATTCAGGCAATTTTCAAACAAACTCTACAACACTGTCTTCATGGACATTTGGAAGTGACTGTTAACACTTTTTTATTAATTTTTATATCTAATATAGCCTGGAAACATTTTAAATTAATAAAAATGCACAATTATATAACCTCAAAAACGCTCCGCTATTCGTCTTGACTCCGCGATCGCGGTGTTGTATTTTAGTTAGTTGTTTACGTCACAAAACAACTTTAAAAATTCGAAATAATAGTTGAAAATGTTAGTTTAGTTAATGTATTGGCATTTCGTATGATATTATTTGGTATGGGATAAGTTATAGAGGTACTACAAATGAAATTGAAATCGTCTCGTTCCGAGACTCCGGCACTCAAGCGTGTTTTTAAAATAGCCTCGTAGCGAGATCCCTGGCACTCAAAGAGTTAATTACGTCTACCCAGATACAACAAATAATGGCAAATTATTTTACTTAACCCTTGTTTAAAAAAAATCACATGTTTAAAATAAATAAGTTATGTGTCCTAACAAAATGTATCCATGGGAACTGAATGACGAAAATTACTCTGCACTACCTAGAGCTCGCTGCCAGAACGTGAAAAATTATCACAAAAAGAGAATATTAGCATTTCATGATATTTCATAATGTAAACTAAAGTCTTATTGATTTGAGATAATATCGAAAATTTCACATTATTTCTTTGATCGCATGCATATATTTTTGAACGTTCTGTTTTGTAACTGTTGATTTATAGAACAACATAATATAAAGTACTGTTACAATTTAAATTAACGTTTACGGACAGCAAAATATATAGAGGGTTATAATGTAATGTAAACGTGAAGGTAGTTGTACGCCACACCACGTGTCACAAATAAGGATTTACCGAGGCTGTATGCACAATGTATAGAGCCCACAGCGTCATGTTACTGTGTCACGTGTTATATCATATACTAGGTTTGCTTACAAATGTAATAATTCTAAAATTTTCCTCTTGTCTTCATAGGTACCTATAAAACCAATGCAATAATATTCGCTAATGCTCATCCAACTTGATGTTACATTTAAAGAAATTAAACTAATTATATACTTTAGGTATATATGTAGACGTTTCAAAATATTGCATTGAAAGATAGAATTAAATTAAAGTTTTTATAATACTGGAGTTTTAAACAATACAACTGGCTTTTAACAGGAAATATGATTATTACTTTACGAGCCTAACGACAAATATCCATATTACATTGGATAATAACAATAACGAATATATAGTTTTAGTTACTGTTATTTTTATATTAACACGAAATTAATTTTCTTTTACATAAGTGTATGTTATATAAAGGGTCTGCAAATTGGGCGGAAGATAATGAAATTCATCAAATTATACGGAGTCTAACCTGCTTTTTGTGGAAAGTTACAAAGTTAACCTAATTTACCATTAAATGGTATGTACTGAAATCCAAACTATATTTGGTTAGGCAGGGGGAGTTTTAAATAGAAAGAAAACGGTTAAATAAAAGAATGATGACATATAATGATGTCTTCACGTGACATACAAAAGATGATACAGTTCAGGGATGTCTCATCCTCCAGAAGGACTGTCACATGGTCAACACTCTGTCTATTGGCACATTTACAGATGAGAGCAAAGATGGAGTACAAACACATTTCACATTCAGCCATTTGCATAGGGGGAGGATTTACACGGGAAACCTAACTTTAAAAATGCTTGTGAAAGAGCAAGTCCATACAATTCTACACTTTATGCGGATTTAGTAGGGTATAAAAATAACATACATCTCAATCAAAAAGAGTTGAAGCAACATATTTCTGGCCCCAAAATGAGCAACATCGATCGTGATCCACGCACCTCTGATTCATATTTAGAATGCCGTAATTTCATTACTATTTAGAGGGATCAGCTAAACACAATGACCTATTAAAGAGCAATCATCTGATCCTACACCGTCGTATGCTTTTATGGAATCAGTACAGGCAGAACATTGAGTATTATATACTAAAATATAAATTTAAAAGACATTAATCTCAAGTTAGAACTAGATTAATAAAAGGTGAAAGAAACAGGCCTGCAAATAAAATACTGCAGTTCTCCTTTCATTATCATAGGACTTGAAAAAATTAAATATAAACACACAATTAAAAGATACTTAAAGAAGAGGATCCGCCGAGTAGGGTTTAGTTGAAGGGAAATGGAAACACCTAGACCGCAGGTCTGGCAAGTGTTCCAACTGGAATCCCCACATGCACCACTCGCCCCACATTGTCACTACCAGGGATGTTTTAGTGACGCAGGCTAGAAGATGAGATGAGGTGGGAAGTTCTACTGCAGTAGTACTGAGTGGTGGATAACACTGCGCTGGAATGAGTTCCAGTGCTTGCCACTAAAATATATAGGAGGCAGAGGAGATATACAGTAATTCTTAACTATAATTTGAACGACATTTTTAAATGTATGGAAAGGGCTAGGAATGAGAGGGCCGAAGACTAAAACGTCGTCTGATGTAAATGTTACACATTATTTTAAGTTTGAGCGAAATTTGTGTGGAACGTTTACAAACTACCTATTTAAAACCACAAATCAGAACTTTGCTGTCGCTGTTTTCTTAAGCTAACAAAAAATTAAACAATTACTACTAAAACAACAAATAAACACTTAAATTAGTCACAATCTAAGGTTTGTATCAAAATTTTCTGCATTTTGTTCGTTACTCATAAAAAATCGTTTAGGATTGGCACTAGACATTGCAGAGGTTATTCAGGCATATTTGTGCTTCTCTGCAAGGTATATAATTATATCAAGTACTTCATATAAATAAAAGCTATCATAATTGTCCATCTCATTGCATACCAATTTATTAATAATGAGATGTTCTTTAACATATTAAAAAACCTTAAGCACCTTTTAGTTTGACTATTCACTTGAACAAAGTTAACTTTGCAGCTAAATTAAAATTTTACTATTACTACACGATATTAAGTAAAACGAAATGTGTAAAGTTAATCAACATATAATTAGCATTGTTAAAGTTTCTGCAGGAACTAAACAATATATTAATTGCAAAATTTTCTTGTATCTAACAATGAAGACTTTAATAATATTTTTATAAAGGTCGGTACATTTTTTAACATTGAACTTGACGTTATATATCCGGTAACTTAGAACTCTTACCATGTCCAGATCTTAATTTAGCATCAAAATGATTTATTATAATATCGATATATCTCTCAATGCAGCACATTATGCTCTTGGAAGATGTAGAACTTATAGATACCTAACAGTAACCCAAAATACATTTTGAGTAGCCTTATATTATTAACTTATATTATTTGAATGGCTACAGAGAATTAATTAGGTATGTGTTCTATCTCAACCGTCCTCTCGTACTACAATGAAATGATAATGATAAACTTAAATACGTGTTTTATATGCACATAGTCTGCAAAAGATTGAAGCACACGGGACGTAAACCAAGATATCATAATACTCCAACCTAATAAGGGAGGGCAGGATTACTTGATAGAAGGGCGACGACCTGCAAAAGGACTGTCCCCTGTACCATATAATTCTCTTAACTGGTTGCGCATAACAGTGTTAATGCATTATTTCTGTTAGTCCTAGTTACAGTGGTGAATGCACGGCAAATATTTTAAGCACAAACAGCCCAAATCCCTTTCAACGTTGGTATCATGAATTATTAGGGGAGTTACATGCCAACCAGTGCAAAAGACAGTTTGTTATTAAAACATCAAGATGGTCGAGCAAGCATATTGTTTAGCTTAACTATAACACAGTTTTGCTGTTTTACTGTATTAGTAACACGCCATTTTGCTATATACAAATTATTCTTGGAATTAAAGTCAAAGAGGTTGGATATTGTAAATAATCCCAACTTGGAGAGGCTGGCATGTCACTTAGGCTTGGCTACTACCTTTTTGCCACTATTTTCTGTATTTGTGTGTTGTGTTTGTAAAAATTCTAGTTCATTTGCAACAACTAGAACAAACATGTCGTGATTCGTGAAAATATTTATTTCTTGAAATTCCAGCATACTGTTAAACAGGTTTTAAATAACGATAACTGTATTTTAAATATTGTAATAACTATTTATTAAGTGTCTTAATATTATTATTAAATTATATCACTACTGGTAATAGTGGTCATAAATTTCCAAAAAAAAAAAGTTATTGTGAATTATAATTTGTACATTAATAATGGAATAAATTATTATTATTACGTAATGTAGATAATTAAATAGATTAATAGGTTCTCGATCTACTTCATAAGTACATATTTCTGTAATGGGTTGTTTTGATTAATTCTACTATACAGATTAATAAATATTGAGTAAAACAGTTTTGTATATATTTACTTGAAAAACATTAATAAATTGGTTAATTCAGTGATATGGACAAAATACATTATCATAAGAAATATCTGTCTTCTTTTGGCACAGAAAGGATATTTTAATACGTAACCCAGTTTTGTCAGGTTCGATGAAATGTCTTATTTGATAGCTTATCAATGCTTTGTGTAGACCAATGTAGCCACTCGAAGTTTCCTAACCCACCATATTACAACTTGTAACGAATTAGTACAGTTAAATGATAAAGTAGGGAATGCTTCCAGACATTATCGACATATTGTAAAACAAATTCTTGGTAACATGTAAGCTAGATGAACTACGAGATAAAAAGCGAGAATATGCAGCAATAACAAAATGTTATTTGACAATTTAATATCGTGCGATTGAATTATTTCTTCCAAACAATAATTGTTCCTCGTTACCATGAAAACATAATCAGCTAAAACTTCATAATTTTGGAAAACTGTTCAGTGCAGTGGCTTTCTGAGTGATCTTACTTCATTTTGATAGGGACAAAGTTAGCAGAATTAACATTCAGTCTTCTTCCGAACTATGGACCCGTACGGCACGTCTGAACCTCTATCGCTTTGACTGCAAAATTCTTCAAATGGATAAGTCAAAACATCATATATTTCATAGAATAAAATTGACGTAGATGTTGTCTTGTTTGTATGGTAGTATATTTTAACTGAATATTGGTGTTAAAAATATTAAGCCTTGAGTTTAGATTGTAGCAATTCATGACTTATGAGAAAAGTATAAATAGGGTTGAAAATATAAAATAAATGTATTTGTTTTTTTATAAATATATTTCTTAAAGCTTTACTCACTAAAACTGACCCCCAGACAAGTAAATATAGTATAATTGATATTTTGATAACAATTTTCTCTCCATTTTAGTGACAGCAATTAAAATATTATCTAAATGCCAGTATTAAGTATAAAGAACCCGGAAAAAGGTTTATTAAAGATCCTAGTTTTATATTTTGTATCCCTTTTCGATGCTGTGATATTTTGATTCCACTAAAAGTAGCGTGGTTTACAATCGATTTCTTCCAGGTCAACCAGTAAACTCAGATTGATTGTGTCATTTATAAGCTTTATATAAACACGCGTAGGCTATCCTGCATTGTAATTATACTATCTGATTCAATTATACAACGTTTGTAAGAGTTGTACATGATGGCTATGTTTAGAAGCATTAATGTTACTGCTTTCTTATTTGGATTAAATCTAAATATACAAAAGATACAAGCGTTAACAATATATCATGCCACTTGCCGGAAGTGAGGTTGTTTTGTCAACCAAAGAGTTTCATCGGACATCCACTAGACGATCATAGTGGCACAGAAGTTTATAAATCAACAAAGGGTTTTGACTACTTCAGCTATAAAGGGCAGCCTAGGTCGAAATTATATATTCAATGTCACCAAACCGTAGGAGGAATTCATGTGTTTATTCGCTGCAAAGCGCTCACAGCTTTTAATCAACCTTATCCTCTGTAGCAGAGATTTGGGATAAATGCACATTTGCGCCAGTGTCCCTAAAAAAACGCTGTTCATCAATATGTCCTTGATACAGAAATGTCGGAATTACATTAGTGAGAGATCACTTCCCGCTAATAGAGATCCGGGCTTTTTCCGTACGCTTGGATGGCGTACTGACAAGGTTTGGTATATTTACCGGTTTAGTTTCCAAATCTCCTGTGATATCAGCACACACCACAATTTTCGTTTTCCACTGCTGGAACTCAAATAAATATTCAATTACGAGTTGCACCTCGTTTCGTCTCCTTTGACGTCACCAAGACCTTCGTAATTGTAGTAGCCTCAGCTACCAGTGGTGGTGGGCTAACTTCCAACACAGTATCAGTGAGAAACAGGACGGAAATTATTAACGGAATATTATATAATATATTATTTCAATTATTAAGCATGTTTAATACAAGAGAAGATTCTATGAGTTGAATAAATCTATGAATTACATAGTTATAAATTTCATAGAAATTAAAATCATAATGGTTTCAATATTTAGTCTTTATAACCTTTGTTAAAATTTAATCTTTCTGAAAAAGTCCAATTAATTAATTATTCCACTAAGTCTACTATAAATTAAAGTCTACTTCAATTATTTAGTCCAATGATTAGCACTGGGCTTATCGTTTTATATTTTTTAGTAACGTGGTATTCTTATCATATCAGATTCTAATATTAATTCAAAAAGGTATATGGAAATACAACGGTTCTGTAGATACATCCCTCAAGTAAGCACATTGTTCACTTGAAAGATTTGGTAGAACTGGACAAGAAATTCACAACTAATTTAGTAACACATGGAGTAAGGTCTATATTTATAATACTTTAAATTGCATCCGAGAATAGGATACATTTTCGTTTATTATCAACCGGTTTGTCACATAAAGATACTCGTTTCTTGTCTAAATCTAGTCGGACTTCAATGATAATTAAAAATTATATAATCTGAAAACATTAAACTCTGCTATAAAGTAATTATACTGTAAAAGTTCAACACGCCTCAGTGAGAATTTACGGATCAACATTATTATCTTGTTTGAGGAAGTGCATATTGTATGCGGTAGATAGACGTAACCTAAATATCTCAAATAATCAACCTAATAAGGGAGGGGAGTATTACATGGTAGAAGGGCGACTACCTGCTCAAAGACTGGCCCTAGTAATATGTAATGCTCTAACCTGGGTGCGCATAGCAGTTTCACTGAAACCATTGCTGTTGGTTCTACTAACAGTGATGAATGCACGGCTACTGTTTCAAGCACAGGCAGTCTCAATTCCTGCCAAGGTTGGTCGCTTGTAATCATTAAATTAAAATTTTTATAGATTTATTTGACATTTTCTTTTCTATGTAGATCTGGAAGTTCTATCTCATATACATAGAAAATAAATTCATAACTATTTCAATATTTAGTGGTGTTTAACATTTTTAACATAATCTTAATTAAAAGGTTAGTACAATTTTTTAGCATTCGTCTTAACGTATTTTATCTAGGTAACGTGAAATTCTTATCATATCAAATCCTAATATTATATCAAACTTATTTATAATAATATTTATACATCTCTCTACTCAGCGCATTGTGTACTTCAGTGATTTGGTACAAGCATTGCAGAAATTTTGTGCAACTCGACGAACATATGGAGTAACCTCTATTTATATTACTTAAATCAAAACCGAGATCAGAATACATTTCCTTTTAATATCAAGCAGTCTGTCATTAATAAATAATGTTTTTATATAAATGTACTCGGACTTCAACAGTAGTTGAAATATATCATATGAAACCCTTTACCGCTGTTATAAAGTATTCAAACTGTAAAGTTTTAATACGTTTCAGTAAACATTTACGAATCTAGATTATTTTTTTAACGAGAAAGTGCATATTGTCTGCGGTAGATTGCAGCACACGTGACGTAACCTAAATATCTCAACTAACCAACCTAATAAGGGAGGGAAGTATTAGATGTTAGAAGGGCGACTACCTGCTCAAAGACTGGCCCTAGCAATATGTAATGCTCTAACCTGGGTGCGCATAGCAATTTAACTGCAGCCATTGCTGTTGGTTCTAGTAACAGTGATGATTGCACGGCTACTGTTTTAACCACAGGCAGTCCCAATCCCTGCCAAGGTTGGTCTTCTAAACATGTTAAATAACATTTTAATAGATCTCTTATACATTTCCTTTATAATTTATTTTCCGTCTGTACATTGCCATCTGACGGTGATTTGACATTTATTTCTGTGTCTGACTGTTAGTTGCCTTTAATATAACGTGTATATTATGATGTAGACTTTTCTCTGTGTATATTTTATGCTTGGTCTATTTATTTTTACTTATTATTTATTTTTACAGAACTTTGCTCTAAAAGTAATGCGCAAAAACCAAACTAAAGGATGCTACCAACCACAGCAAAATCAAAACCTAACAACAGTTGTTACACAAAATGTTTTTCTAGCTACCAAAGTAACAAGTAAATTTTCTTGAACGAAGACTGTCTACTAAGTAACTGGATTTACAAACAAAACGTGTTGTGGTATATTTGTATTTAAATATTTCTTTTAAATGTAACAGATGATAGCACAGTACTCAAGTTTTCCCATATGATTGTTTTATTGTGATTGGGTTAATGTTATTTGAGTTTATGAAATAGTTTTGACATTGATTATATGCTTTTTTATAAATATTTTAGTGACATGATTCAATTGATTCTACACACCTTATTTGACTTATTATTCAGAAAAGATAATTCAAGACTTAGAGATGATTTGTAAGCTCCCTTCAGGTCCATTAGTTACACCACTGCACTTTATACAGCCCAGAATTAGCTGCAACACAGTTCATTAAACATTTGTCTATTAACTATGTATAGATGGATAAAACCTTTTGCAGTATTTTGTTACAAAGAGACTTTTGATTACGGATAGGTAATGCATGAGTAATTAATTACTAAGAAAATATTATAGAAATACATATGCTTTAATTATAATTATTTTTAAAGTAACAGGCTTCGCATATAATCGGTGAAAACTATTTCATAACCCCAAAACGCATTAACTCAATCACTACGAAACAATCATTAGGGAAAACTTGAGAACAGTGTTATCATCTGTTACATTTAAAAGATATATTCAAACAGATAGAAGGCATTTTTGTACTGTCCAGTCCTTATCATTCTTCTGGGCCTACTCCTTCCACCGGTAATCCAGTTACCCCAGAATTACTATTGAATACAATAGGTACACTTTTAGAATGCCACGCTAATATTATTTGGATGAGTATATGTTTATATGAGAATAGTTTATAATCTTAATGTAATTACTATTACTCATGGGAATTATTGGTTCATGAGTTGTATTAATTGTATCTTTTCATCTCAATAGTTCATCGCCTTAGACAGATGTGACGTTTAGTATTGTACTTCTAAAAAATCTGGTGACTTTGCCACAATATAATATGACGATATGTAAAGTAATAGTAAAATTACAGTGTTGCCAGTTGCAAAGAGATTTTATGAAATATACTAAAAAAGTTTATATCTTTAAAACAACCATATAATCCAAGACCTTGTTTGGACCATCGTCACATCTAAGTATTATAAAGGGTCGATAAATTTGAAAACTGCGTGTAAAGAATATATCTTTTATAATTCTGATGCTTTCTTGTTGCTTTTGATCAGCACGGTCCAATATTCTATCAAGGTCATTATTATTTACGGTGATACCTACTAAAGGTCTGCCAAAATATATGTTGTACCTAAAGATACTAATTATTCGGAGATACTAACTTACTAAAGCTCTTATCAAATATTTCGTGTAAGTAAGTATATTGCTTCACGATTATTTCTTAAAATTGCATTGTTTTTAAGCACTGTCCATGGTATTGAGGAGTCTTTTTTCGTGATATAGATCAAATAGATGCATGTCAAATTGAGGTGCATATCAACCAGTAGAATTTTGAGCGTTATCGAAACTTTAGTTAATCTTATGGGTAAATTAAAAGGTACCCTAATGGTATCGAGAAATTTAAGAATAAATCATTCGTAAGTAAACATCCCTTAGTTTGGTCACCCAATTTAAATGGTTATAAACGCATCGTTACGCCCACATTCCTGAATCATAGCAACGGATAAATGTTATAAAACCAAGCATGGGTTTTATTGATGTTTGGAGATGCCTACAAGACGTTGTAGAAATGGTTATTAGAAAGATATAGTAACTACGTCATAATTTAATTGTATATTATCACTAAATCATAAACGCATAAAATGAGGTTTAATCAGATAAGCTATTGTACCGCAAATGTAATATACATTTAATATATAAATCACTATCCCGGTTTTACTATTACAAAAAACAAAAGTCAATGTGACTGTTAAGTAATAATTGATGAACTGACAACTTGATGAGCAGTTCAAATATGCTTTAACGGCACCCAATCCGAATGTAAATAATTAA